>NW_017308693.1:110337-113419 GCF_000935625.1 Nanorana parkeri
AAATACTACTCACCTGATTCCTGGATCCAACAAGCGCGGCCTCCCGTCTCCCACGCTGTTAGAAGTTGCATACAGCGTGTGCTGGTTACTACTTAAACCGGCGCGCGCAGTGTGCAGCTTCTGAGAAGATACGCTATTAGCGTAGCGGGAGCGATGCAAAATGTGCAGCCGCTTCCCCGCTATGCTAATAGCGTATCTTCTCAGAAGCTGCACACTGCGCGCGCCAGTTTAAGTAGCAACCATCACACGCTGTATGAAGCTTCTAACAGCGTAGGAGATGGGAGGCCGCGCTTGTTGGTGGATCCAGAAATCAGGTGAGTATTAGAAGGAAAAAAAAAGTTTTATTTTATGTTCTATTCTTAGTTCTATAATGGCATTGTAGTACTTTCAGGTGGAATACAGTTTCATAACATATCAGCTAGGGAACTACAAGTCCCAGCATGCCCTCATTGCCCCTGTACAACAATCAGATATTGCCGTTCCCTGGGTGATATGTGTGAGTATGGGGGGGTATACAGGGACAATGATGGCATGCTTGGACTTTTAGTTCCTTAGCTGATATATATGTGGGGGGTACAGTTCCAGTGGATGTTTATATAATATGGGGAGGGGGTGGGAAAAAAAATTCTGCCCCGGGCGCCCATAACTCTGGTTACGCCACTGCGGGGGGAGGAGTCAGCTGTCAAAGAAGATTAGGCGCTGCACTGGATTTGTACTTTACCACAGCTGGGGGAGGGGGGCAAAGTTTGGCTACCCCTGCTGTATAACAATTGTCCTCTAAAGTCAGCCAGTTCTATAGTTTTCACCATTAACATTTCAGCCTCCCATGTTGCTTATGTACAGGCAGCACTCTTTAGAATTTTAACATTCACATGAGGAATGTGATTGTAGGCAAGTAATCATTTGATCTATTATGGAAGCAATAGGTATTGAATGGAAGGGCACAGCAAAATGCATAGATGTGCAGAGTCTCATTTAAATACAGGATAAACCACATATGCAGCTTTGGTGCATGTGAGGTGTTAAAAAATGCTAATAGAACCGGCAGGTATGAATAGCCTCAATTAGCGTAACATTTCTTTTCTATCCTGAAGTTCAGATAGAAGAAACCCCATGGCAGCATAATCTAAAGAGACTGCCAGTGTTCTTTAAATGCAAAAAAATGTAAACAATAATTGTAACAGATTTATGAGCGCTTGTCCTAAGAAAGAGGGGGGCAAAAATGCAGCTGCTCCACTTCACACCACTTTCTTTTCCATCCCCAGGATAGTCGCACCCAGAAGTCAATTCAGTGCAAAGTTTATTTAGCAAATCAAAAAGGTGTACTAACAGGCTAAAGTTATGTTTTGTATACTTGCTTCTAACACAGCATTCCCATCATGCTCCTGGAAAGATTTTATAGTGATACAGTAAAAAGGTTTCGCATGCTGATTAAAATCACTTACAATAGAAGCAGCTTCCTGAGGTTTAAGGGTTATTATTATTATACAGGATTTATAAAGCGCCAATAGTTTGCACAGCGCTTTACAATATAAGGAAGACATTACAGTCACAATACAATTCAAGACAAGATGGTAAGGAGTTCACACCATAAAAGGTGAGTTCCGGTCCGATTCGGGCCGGAACGCACTGCCTCGCATTGCGGACGGCTCACTTTTTATCCAGGCAAGAGGGGGCGTGGCGGGCCATTGAAGTGAATGGCACCATAGCCACACCCTCTGGCCGCAATGCAATTGCCCGCACGGGATCGCAAGGCACAGTGCGGTGCATTAAAAATGCGGCAAACACTATTTTGATCGCACCGTACTGCAGGCACAACGTGCCTTGCGATCCTGTGCGTGCGATCGCATTGTGGTCAGAGGGCGTGGCTACAGTGCTATTCACTTCAATGGCCCGCCACACCCCCTCCTGTCTGGCAAAAAAGTGAGCCGTCCACAATGCGAGGCAATGCTTTCCGGCCAGAATCGGAACGGAACGCACTGCTTATGGTGTAAACCCTAGGTTCTCAACTGGTGGGTCGTGACCCAAAGGTGGGTCGCGACCTCGTGTCCTGTGGGTCGCCACGTGCCTTCCACTTTTCTAGGTTGGTCCTTAGCCACCCCCTAGCACAGCACTGTCAGCTCTCGCACCAAGCAGTCATTCAAAATATGCTGCCGAGTGTCCAGGTGAGGTGGGGTGAGCTGGCGCTATGGCCGCGAGGAAGCTCCATCTATATGTGCATTGCTTACAGCTACCTTGCATGCCCTGGAGTTACATCACGGCTCCCGGCACCTCTACGGGTGTGCATGGGAGCTGTACAAGCAATACACATATGGATGGAGCTCCATCACAGCACAGCAGCTCCCAATGGACCGCAGGTTGAGGATCCACTCGTTTTCATAAGGTAGGGAGACTGGGTGGATCTTAAAAAAAAAAGTAAAAAATATATGTCTGTGGTTGTGTGCGTCTGTCAGTGTTTTTGAGGGCCCGTTCACACCAGTACAGTGCGTTAATCGCACAGTCCCATGTGATTAATGCCCTGTACCATGCAATCGCACCTACTGTGCATTCTGGTGGGGGAGGTGGGTTGCATTGCCATTCATTTGAATGGCACCCCAAATGCACCTCACACCCACAGTTCGATCACCTGCACTGGAATGCAATGCCGTACGTTCCATTGCAGTGCACCTTGGGTCTTGACTTAATGATCGAGGACAAATGTGGGCCCCGAGGTCACACAAGTTGAGAACCTCTGGTGTAAACAAACTAAAAGTTTGTTCCTGCTGAAGAGCTGATCCCCTGATTACTGGTCTGGATATCCTGTTTTAGGGTGGCTCCTTTCCTTTGCAGGGTCCTGTGGAGTAACCCTTATTTGTGCCACTAAGCTATGTGCATCTCCACAAAACACACAGGCACAGCAGGGAAAGCCACTGCACTGCTCCCTCCTTCAGGCTGTATTCACACATCGCATTTGCGGTTCCGCACAGTTTCCCACGCAGGACAAAAAGGCTAATATTTTCAGATCCGCGCGGATGCCGCTCATTTGTGGCTAATAACCGTGAACGTGCAGAATCCGCTGGATTATCGCGCTGGCACTATTTGG
>NW_017308693.1:113481-130312 GCF_000935625.1 Nanorana parkeri
ATTGAATTCCCTGTTTAGAGCGGCTCCACGCGTGCGGACAGCCGCTCAGGTGTGAATGGAGCCTCAGGGCTTATTCACATCAATTGGTGTGTTCCAGATCAGTAGCTGCAGGAACGCACAGCAATTGCTTACTAAACATCCCCCTTCGTTCTGGGGCGTGGCAGTGCATTGAAGTCAATGGCACTGCAACTACGCCCCCAGTGTGACTCTCAGACGCGTGGCAAAACATTGCCTGGGTTCCGCTACACTGCAAATGCCAAAAATGCTGCATGCTCTATTTTTGGAGTTTGCAGTGGACAGGCATGCAGGCAATGTTTTGCTACGCATCTGATTGCACTGTGGGCAGGGGCACGTCACTGCAGTGCTATTGACTTCAATGCACCGCCACACCCTCTCCCACCCCAGAGCAGAGGGGAAGTTTAGCGAGATTGCTGTGCAATCCAGCAGCTACCGCTCTGGAACACAGCACAGTTGGTGTGAACAAGCCCTCAAGGTAGCAGATGGACAGCTGCTGTGCTGTCCTTATGATCTTGTACTAGACAGGTTAAGGGAAGGCAAGCTGAGAGTTGTCAGCTGTTTGGAAACATGAAGACTGGACTTGGGCACAAAATATGAAGAAATACTATGCTGGGCGATATACATTTGTTTGATCTAGGTTCATAATTGAAGAGTTTGAGAGTTCAATACTAAAAAGTTACAGGAAATGCAGAAATTCACAAGACAAAATATTGTACAAATGGTTTAACAGTCTTCCTTTAAATATTTGTTCTGACCTGTGATTTATGCCATTGAAAACATACCCAGGAAACCCCAAAATGCTATTAAAAAAACCAGACAAAATAAAGCCAATTTGCAGGTTTTGTTTTATTAGTGTTTGTGGTTTGTATATTTTGCACCACAAAAGAACATTTATAACAATCACCAATTGTCAGCTTCAGATACTACAGCAGCATCCATGTTCTTTTCAAAAAAGTAAGAGGTGCCCTTATACCCATCATATGCAAATCCATGCATCTTTTCTACATGCTTTATTACAGAATTATCTGCCAAAAGACAGGTGCCATACAGGACACTTCACCAACAGGTCACATATGGGACATTCATGATTAATCCTACGCTTTAAAAAGACTAAAAGTTCAATCATGGATATCCAAACGCATTTAGTTAGGAATGGATTCTGTGGATCCACATTTTATCGTTGCACAGGATGGGCAGGATTCAGGACAGACATTACATACAGCAGAGGTCATAGGATTTCAATTGCCAACACATCAGTATTTTTCTTTAATAAATCTGAAAATTTGCTCAAAAAAAGGTATACAAAAATACAGTATAAATTTGTCATTCAGTACAAAATCCAGCAAGCAGCAGGTTCAAAGAAATATACAAAAAAAAACACAATCACAAAAACAGACAAACCAGTGTAAAGTGACGAGAGTGAGGTATAGAGTGGTTCACACCAGACAGTCCCAACGTTCCCCCTATGACAATGTGGCAGTCCTTCTGGTCTACAAGTAGTCCTAATACAGCTTTAGATGAGCAGATCCATAGTAGCATTACACTACCAGCAAAAGGAATTACTAAAAGATGTTCAAAAAGAATCCCATTTGTTGACTAACGGCAGAAACTGTTTTGCAAGAGGAAAGTAAGGCCCCATGAAAGATCTGGCAATGTCAAGTGCATAAAGTGCATTACAGAAATTAGGCGAGGGAATACAAACAAAAACTTTAGAGCCCATCTCCAGCTATAACCTTTTTTTATTTCGGCTAGAGTAAATGAGTTTGATCTTTATATTTTTTTTTAATTAAATTGCCGTTTAACCACTCCAGGACTGAAAAGAGGGGAATGGGTGTCAGACAGGAGACAGGCATTTAACCTGACAGATTAGCTAAATATCACTAGAAGTGTTTGTTCCTATCCAGTTCCCCAAAGAAAAGGTTTCACTAATCACTCCCTGTTTCTGCAACACTGTCACCAGGACAGAAATCACAGTGAATCTCTTCAAAGGGGACAGACTGCAATACAAACCTGACCAATACTAACCCTTTCCCATTCTGTCCAAAACCAAGAATGTGTTGGCTGGCATTGGGTTTTAAGTTCCAGAATCTAGAGAGTCAGACCTCTTCAGAAATTAGAGATGTGACCTCACGTTCTTGGGCGAGGGGCTCAGCCTGTAAGAATTACAGCTGTATACAGTCTTATGGGGGCAGAAAACCATAACAGTTAAATGTACATTTTCCCAAATAGAGGGAACAAATCATTTGTAGAACCTGAGGACCAAGGAAAATTCACCTGAAAACAGGACAAGCCCTTTTTCCACTTATGCTCTATGGAGCACACCAACTACGAAGCGAAAATCTCACTTCTGTGCAATCCCAAGACATAACTCATCAATGTGCAAATGTGCCAGGCAGACTTCTGACTAGTGTCCCTTTCAACGGCTTTTCAGTTGGGAGAGTTTTTTCAAAAGTTGCTGGTGACGACATCGAAGCTTCAGTTTCTCAGCCACAAGCCGTTGCTCATCGCTGATCAAGCCTTGCAAATATTCTGATGCTTTGCTCAGCACTACTACTTTAGGCGTTTTGGAAGCATGAGCAAGACCAGGTACTTCCTCTCTTAGCGCCAAGAAGCGAGAACGCAAATCATTTCTCCTTTTACGCTCCATGTAGTTGTGATTCTTTCTTTTAACAAGATCCTCACTGTCTGAACCTCCAGATGGAGGTGGGGAGCTTAATTCAAGTGGACTGCAGGGTTGTACAGAGGAACAACTTACTTCTCCAGGCTCTTCTACAGAGGGAGATGGACAAGGTTCGGGAGAGGTAGGGCTGGGCTCAGGAGGAAGCCTTGCCGCATAGTTATGTTGCTGTTGGTGGATTGAGATGTGGAAGAGCTTGGTAGCGGTATCCAGTGGATCAGCTCGAACTGTGATGGTAACTGGTTGACGACCACGATAGGACTTTCTCTTTTCCACGGTCACCACATCAATCTCATCCTCTTCTAGAGGAAAAGTGAGAAAAGGGATTAGTAAATAGAAAGGACTGTATACGACCATAGCCACACAAATAAGGCAAACCACAAATAAACCGAGTGATTTTTAACACAGCTACCCAAGTTCTTTTTGCTGTGGACATATTTACATATTTACATGCTTGCCTTTCCATATTTTGTAGGTTCTCCCTTTAGAGTGAGCTTGTTTCAAGAAGCACCATGTGCATCCCTGTTAAATGCTGATGGGATGCTCAAGACAAAGTCTAATGTGTCTGAGCAGATTAAGACTTGAAAACTATAAGATTTTTAATACCTTAAACAAATTTTACATGCAAAAGGTTTCTGATCTACAGGCTAGGGATTAAAGGGAATATGTTGCCTTTTTAAACAAGCAAGTCAGTTGAGTTAGCGAAATGTGTTTTAAGAAGCTAGAATTACATTGTATATAAATACTGGGTGTATACACTTCTCTTTCATGGGTTATTCTGTGGCATGTAATTAATATATAGTAAACGAGATTGTCACAGCTTACAAGACAAAACAAGAAACCAAGACTAGACAATATATACAAGCATGTATTCCTGATAAAATGCCTTTGCATCATGCTGCACCAATGTACAGGGCAAGTAGTGTTGCCAAACAAAGGGCTAGACTGCACAGCAATGATCAAGGGGAGTGCTAGAAGTCTGGCAGGAGGCTGTATGAATGGGTGAGGTGTAGGGGGAAGGGTGTCTGCAGTCTCAATACAAAAGGCACTACAAAGGATTGAATGTAAATAGGCTCACTTCACCATTAATAAATCCTAGGTCTAAGGACTCCAATTGGTTTAATACTCCCAGTTCAAATGCTAGAGCCATTCTCATTGGCTGGAGATAGTGTCTGACCCCTGCCGACTGCAAGCTGTTGCTTTTTGTCTGACCATGTGGCTGCCTCATTCAGCTGAAAGCATATTGTGTAACTTTGTGTTGAGTGGAGGGGGCATGTCTACAATGGCCATCCACTGAACCTTGCCAAGATCTGCTTCTATACGTGCCACAATAAAACATCTCCATTGTCATTTCTCTCAAATATAAGGCACTCAGCCCTACATTCTAAGGAATCCGACATTCCCTAAACAAAAGCAACATTACAAAGTCAGCATGCAAATGCTACTATTCAAATGAAGACTCGTAAACATCAATTGTTATGCAATTCATTAGACATGCATTACCAAATGTAAGAAACAAATCCATAGAGTTCATTCAGCTTTATAAAACACAGTACATCACACATTTACCATAATATAGGAGCAGGTATCTGGCAAACTATTCAAAAAATAAGCAGCTAAATACACTTAGACCGATTGCAAGTATTGCAGTCTACTCTAAACCTTCATTGAAACTATTTCATGCCATGTGTATGGAAGTTAAGCAAGTCACAAATTGATTGGGAAGGCATCTCCTTCACTGCCCTATATACTTACAACTTCAGTAATGCTGTGTCTGTGCTTAGCAATCCTATTCCAGGGGTATTCAATGTAAAATACACATGTATCCAATAACAGCACCAAATGTTTTAACTATTTCCCACTAGCACAGCTGAGCTCATTTCAGTGTATGTACTGTACACAGCGATTCTTTTCAACACACCCTTGTACTCTAGAGACTAGTTTGTTACCAAATGCAGGGTAATGAAGCTACTTTACCTGCTTTGCACCTGCTATCAGTGCTAGGTGTGTACAACATGCAGGTGCCAGCTTGTTATAAGGAAGTAGCATTTCTATTACATTAGAGCTCTACCTCTATTATGAACACTGCAGGTACATAGAACCAAACACTTCTATAGACAGACCTGCAAGCGGGAGAGTATTCATATGCAACATATTAACACATACCTAAACCAAACACTATACTAATTATCAGGGACACTTACTTCCCAGTCAGTCCTTCAAATTCAACAAGCAAAACCCATTTTGTCTTCTATCCTGCAGATCTATGACCAAATTCTATTACTGTGTCCATGCAAGTGTCAATGTTTAGAACGACATTTCTCAACATGGAGGAACCCTTGAAAAGAACTTTCAGGTCTCAAGGAACCCCCTGCCAATTACAAGATCTACAGCTTATGGAAGAAAAAAAATGCTTCTTACATTGGTGGTCATTGAGAAGAATGGCCCACTTGCAGAAAGCCAAAAGATCATTGTGTCAGTGGTTAATCAACAGAGGCTGAAATTGCCATCTGCTCAAGGAACCCCTAGTAACCTTATGAGGAACCCTAGGGTTCAACAGAACTCTGGTGAAAAGGGCTACTTAACTGAGAGATAGACATTGCTCATTGTTCAAGGAACCCCTAGTGACCTTCCAAAGAGCCATTGGGATCCATGAAACCCTGATTGAAAGGCAGAGAGGTGGGAAATTGCTCATAGAACCCCTAGTAACCTTTGAAGAAACCCCAGGGTTCCACAGAAACCTGGTTGAAAAAGGCTGGTTTAAAATATAATAAAAGAACATTTTAAATCTTGGGAAGGATTGACAAAAGGGGCATCCCCCCCTGCACGGGTAGCAGCTCATCAGATAATGCAATATGTTCAAAAAAGTATCCCGGTTGTAACACATGGTTAGTGAAGCGTGTGTGTAGCAGCACAATACAGTCACCATGCTCTGAAGGTAGACCATCATTGTATGCTCTTACCAGAGTCACTGGTATTCTCAGATCCTGATGAATTGGGAATCTTTTCAGGGTGGGCTGTTGGTACAATAACTCCTGGTGTCGCTTGGTCTGCAGAGCCACTCCCAGTCTCCGTCAACTCAGAATCTGAAACCGTTTTTGGAGTACTTGCTGGCTTTGAAGTGCCACTTGAAATACGTTCATTGATTACTTTTTCCAGGTGTTCGCGGGTCGAGAAGCCACTCCACATACAGTCTCTCAAAAGCACTACAGAGTTGAGCCCAGAGAGCTTAACAGGAGATTCCCATCCCAAATCCATTATCTCTGATCCCCAGTCAGTACCACTCCCCCCCAGGCATCCTGCATTAGATGGAGAGCAACCAGGTACAAGCTCAAACTTCTTCCAGATATCTTCACTGGGAGCAATATAACGATAAAAGTCCTCCTTGAGATCCTCATCGTAGAAGTAGTGTGTGCTATAACAGCCAAGATCCATTGTCCTACAAAAACAAAACAAAGGACTGTAATTTACTAGTACATACATACTTTGTTAGACCATTTTATATTGGGTGAGCAAAACAAGGAGATGGCAAGACAGGCAAACCTTTTATTTGGAAAAAGCAGGGAGGAACATGTTGACAACCAACCAAGCAGGGAGGCACATGTTGACAACCCCCACTTAATAGAGTGGCAGGATTAAACACTAGCAATGACTGTGCTAATGAAGCCCATTAGGCAACAGATGCATCTTTTTAGGAATCCCTAGAACAATGCAACTAGGCGGCAGCTAGAGCGGACATACTCCAGATACACACATGCACAGGACTGCACACAGAACCACCCTGTATAACAGCTGCTATTAGGTTTAATAGAACAGGTAATACCTAAACTAGCTTTTAGGTAACTTTGGATAGAAGGAAAAGCAAAGCAGCTGTTCAATTAGGCTTTTGGGGTATCCGATAAGCAAGCCAAGAGGAGTGGAACCCTCATCTAGCCCTACACAATGCATCCCTCCAATGCAGAAGCAGTAACCCGGGGCAACCAGACCTGTATACTACCTGCTATAAACTGATGATCAGTGAACTCTAGAAGTGCTGCAGTCTGTCTTTGATCACTTTCTGCCATCAGGTCTAAGCACAATAATGAGGTAGGAAGACTAGACAAGTGACTGTACTGGTTTATAAGTGGATCCATGCTCCAGGACAAAAAGTAAACTCAGAACAGGTATGGGTCACATTTCATAAGCGGTCAAAACACAACTAAATCCAAAGCTCCTTGAAAGCTGCCCAGCACTCCCTACAGCATGTGGCGAACGCTTATACAAGCATGTGTCCACTATTGCGCAACCACACGCAGTGAAGCGATCAGCCATGCACTGGCCAAGTCCCCAGGGAACAGCCACACATCCCCTGCCCCCAGCCCGCACACCGTGCCTTCTCTTACCCCGGGTGTCCCCGCACACTCTCTCGGACACGCTGAGTCTGACCCGGTTCATTGTTCCCCCACATCGTTATATGAGCTTGGTTGGCCCTTCCCAAGTGGGCGTGTGCAGGGAAAGCCGGCTGCACAGACAGCTTGTTGGGAGGGGCGGGGCCTGTCCGGAGCTGCCTGGCACATTGTTTGGGCAGACTGTTATTGTGTTCAGTGACAGGAAGCTCGGAGACAAAGCTCTGCTGACTGCCAATGTTTCCAAAACGGTTCCATGCCGAGAGGAGGCAGAATAGCTTTTATCCCCCAGCGAAGGCTTTGTCTGCGATAGACACACTATAAGGGCCACCTTACATGTTACAATCAGATCGCACAATCAACGTTAGATATATTAAATCTATGATATAAGAACCTATCTGGATCTATAGAACCAATGTGTATGCAGTCAGGCAAGCACTTGCTCTACCCAGCTGATGGTATGCCAGATTGTAAAGTGTGGTGATCCTAAAAATAAATTGTATAATCAGATTGCAAGGTGTGTGGTGAGCTTTTGCTTTGTCTCTAATCATGCTGAACTCTGGTGAGGTGTAAACAGCTAACAGTTGGAGGGATTTATTTTGCAGCTTTCTTTGTCCCAATTATTGATCACCTGACTGCATTGCTCCTTGGGGCGGGCTGAATGTAATCCTCATTAGTGATGAGTGGGGGCTCGGTGGGAATCCAGTTCACTTGAGTTCACCCAAGCCCGCTCAAAACTGCGACCGACACGGGGGGCAAATCCGTTGCAGCAGGCTCATTCCCCGTCCTGCACTTCCAATTCACAAAAGGGCAGGGATTGCAAGTGTCACCACTGAATGGGCTGGGAGTGCGATTTAGAAGAATGAGCGTTTTTGGTCCCATAGTCTATAGTGGAAGTTCAGTATCAGGAGAGAGAGGAGGGGGCCCGGCGGCATACCTTAACCTGTCCATGTGTACCCAGCTTTAGGCTCACCATACACATCTGATCATACAATCTTTGTACAATCATAGATCTACCAAAACTTTAATATGAGGGCCTACCCATTCTATCCAATCTATATCTAGTCAGATACAGTAGGTCCTTGCACTACATACTAGACATATGCAGCCGCAAAAAATTTGTTTCGTTTATTTCTGAAATCGGGGTCTGTATGTGTTTCGTTTTGGGTTTCGGATTCGGATCGGATTCGTAATTCGGACGAATTTCCGAAATTTGGGGTTTTGCGCGAAACGGACGAATGTTTGTACGTACGTACGTAGCAGAATTGACACAGTCGACATTTCTGGTTGCTGTGCTCTAGTCTTCACTATTAAAGGGACATTAAATCCTTTTCTTAATTTTTTTTATCCGTTTAAACGTTGACGGTGCATGCACAGGAACATGAAGTAATGTTTTGTTTTTATCTTCACATGCTATGAAATCCTCTTTTTGTAGTGATTATCGTAAATTTCTCATTTCTTTTCCATTAGGACGAAATTCGTACTGAACCCGAAATTCTGAATCCGAAATTTCGGATCCGGAATTTTGTATTCGGATGCTTTCGGATGAATTCGGACATGGTACGTTTCGGAAATTCGGATGCTCCGAATCCAGGAATTTCTGAAATTTCGTCCAAATTTCAATTCGGGACGAAACTAATCGCACATGTCTACTACATACTTGTTGGCAGATCTAAAGGATACTGTACAATCAGATTGTTATGTGTGTGATGTGCATAAGCATTGTATTTAAGAAGGTGAGAACTTTCTCATTTTAGTATTTACATCTAAGTAGACTAATCCAGGAATCTCATCAAAGACATTGGGTTTGCCTCTAAAGTGACATGAAAACAGGCCCTGAGGGCCTGTTCACACGACGTCCGTTTTCTGTGCTGACCTGATCCGTACGCTCCTGCACTCAAAATGCATCCCAATGCATCCCTATGTGTTTTATGGGCTCCAGTTCTCACGTGCGCAGTCTGTTCAGGTTACGACAGAAAAAATACTGCATGTCACATTTTGTACGGTCAGGAAACGGACCGGAAATGCAAAACGTGTCAATAACGCACTGCACTGCAGCTAACATACTGACAGCCCCACTCCAGCAAAAAAAAATATATATATATATTTTTTAACTGTAACGCATCAAAAACGTACTGCATCAGTAGCACCGCGTCCGCAGATCCGGACCTGATCAAGATCTGATATCATGTGAACAGGCCCTCAGGCAATTTTTTCCCCCCACTCCCAATGTTAGTGTCAGGACTTACCTTAAATGATGCCTCTTTATCATCTTCTTCTTTCTTGTCCTTTTCAGATGTCCCTCCGGTGCCGGTCTCGGATCCAGCGCTGACTCCTCTGTTCTCCTCTTCTCTCATTTCTGTGTGGGTGCACGCTGCTCCATAGACTTACCTTGTGTCTCTCCTCTCGAACATCTGAAGTGCACATGTGCCCGCCCCAAGATCCTTTGCGGCCGCCCGAGACTCTTCAGATGTTCGGATGGGAGCGTGCGGTGAAGACACAGGTAAGTTTAAACCTTTTTCAAAAGTTTTTTTAAAAAAAGTTTTTGCATATATTTACTGCTTGCTAGCAGTAGATATATGCAAAAAAAATGAGGGTTTAATAACCCTTTAATTTTAGTGCACTCAAATGAATTAAAGGGATATTTCATGTGAGAAATACTTGGGCTGTCATTGGTGACATTTTGAATATTCTACTTCTCAGAGTGTCTGCAGGTTTGTTATTTTCTGACCCAGAAGAGTGCAGCAAGTAGTATTGGAGTGAGGTCAGGACCCTTTTTATAGGTCAGTGACTCTGAAAGTATGAAAGCCAGAAGGTCAACATGACAGTCAATTTAAATTTTACAAGGGGATCAGCAATGGCAGTATCAATATTTCTGTCTCAGAGGTAGGCAATCTTAGCTCTCCAGCTGTTGTGGAACTACAAGTCACATGAGGCATTGTAAGACTATGACAGCCACAGGCATGAGGTTAGAGGCAAAGGCATGATGGGATTTGTATTGCTGAGGTTGCCTATCCCTGTTCTATCATGACAAGTTACCTTTAAGCTGGATTAAACTGTTCGGTGTGCATGCAGAATGCGTGGTAACGCACACACGTAGCTATAAATGGCCCATGTCATTTCAATTTCTCTCTTACTCTAAACTGCAGCAAATAGATGTGAACCAGCTACATAAAAAATGGGATTTCTACTTGTAATAATACACCTTCTTGCAGTGAAATGCATGAGTTTTGTTGCATGAAAGTGGACACTAGTGAATAGGCCCTTAGTCCCCGTTCACACGTGTGTCATTTGATGCACTCTGTCCATCACTGATCGCAACAAAAGGAATCCCATCATTTTCCACAGGGCCTGTTCATACCTATGCAATGCACTTCCAATGCGACTGGGAAAATTGTGCAGGTGATAATTTTAGTCCCATAGACTTCAATGAAAGCACATAAAAATGCATGTAACATGCATTTTCATACACTTGCGATGGTTGTAAGGTAATTAAAAAAACGTACGATCTGCCTATCTTGGACAGGCAGATAGTACTTGTGATGATCGCAAGCCGCGCCCCCCTGAGGGGCGGGCTTCCGATGACCGCAACGCTGAACGGGCAGTGTGTGCTTGCGCACACCGGCCCGTCCGGCTTTTATCTTACGAACATGCTACACACATGTTCCTAAGATAAAAGTCGTGCAACCTTACAGTAGTAGAGGTCGCACGGCTTCCACACACCTTACGATAATCGTAGGATCACGGGATTTCCCGCGATTGTCGCAAGGTGTGTGGGCACCTTAAGAGCCACTAGCTGATTCACTAGCTAACTCCAGAGCAGTGAAGTAAGTGAAATATCTGTTCGATATCAATGCAAGTGAGGTGATTGCATTGCTACCATGCAGCTTGTAAGACAGACAATGGCAGCTTCCAGCAGACAGCAATTTAGCCTAATAAGAAATTCTCACAGGACAGCAGCTGTGAGATTTACAGAGCACTAAGTACTCCCTAGAGGAACAGCTGCTGCATTAGGCTGGTGACAGGTCCACTTTAAAGTCTGACAAAAGCATGGTTTCATTCAAAACTATATGCAAAAAAAAACAGATTAAATATATGCAGAAAGTTTGACACTTGTAGAACTGAGAGAATGTTCATGTATAGATTAAAAACGGACAGCTCTGGGTTCCTGTTATCCCAGGAACTGTAAATGCGAATGAATGGAGTTCACACAACTGAGCTCTTCACAGGTATATATTTGTGTAATCCATGCATGCATCTGAAGATTTGGTCTCATGGTGTATTGGTCACCTGGTATGTCTTCTCTTTCATTGTTCTGTAAACTCTTTGTTAAGATTTCATTACCCGCAGCCAACCCCCCCACCACATCACATGCAGTCGCCTTTGCCTCAAATGGAACTGTTTCATTATGATATATGTAATCCATGCTAATGCATTGTGAGTGACAGGTTATGATATGGGGTAAATGCTTTATGAAGGTGTCTGGGAAAAACAGATTTATTGGCTAGGCGTTGTACCAAAGCTGTCCTTGGATGAAAAGGGGAGATTCCTGTGCTTGATCAGGACAGCTGGTTAATCCCTTCCCCCACACTCCCAGATGATCCCCTTTGCATTCATCCAACTATGCAACAAAGAGGTAATGTCCCTTTTCACATCAAATCCCTCACTGACCCTTAGGGTGTATAGCGGGGGATGGAAGAAGGTACCTTTTCACTTACATTGGAACATTTGCATAGATTGTTACTAATTGTTTCAGGAGGCGCAGCCCTCTGCTAACTATAACTCCTGATCACTGTCAGATCTCAGGGAATGCATCCATTTACCATTACATCTAAGAACAAAATACTTTTACAAATGGGACTTTTAATGTGCCAAATAACAATACAACTATGGTATGTTAAAAATCACAGTATTTTATTATTCTTATAGATTGTAAACTCTCATGAGCGGGCCCTCCTAACCATGTTGTCTTGAATTGTATTGTAATCTCTTCCTTATATTGTAAAGCACTGTGCAAACTTTTGGTGCTATGAAAATCCTGTATTATAATAATAATAATAATAATAATAATAATAATAGGCACATGTATAAAAACATATAGACTTACCTTAAATGATGCCTCTTTATCATCTTCTTCTTTCTTGTCCTTTTCAGATGTCCCTCCGGTGCCGGTCTCGGATCCAGCGCTGACTCCTCTGTTCTCCTCTTCTCTCATTTCTGTGTGGGTGCACGCTGCTCCATAGACTTACCTTGTGTCTCTCCTCTCGAACATCTGAAGTGCACATGTGCCCGCCCCAAGATCCTTTGCGGCCGCCCGAGACTCTTCAGATGTTCGGATGGGAGCGTGCGGTGAAGACACAGGTAAGTTTAAACCTTTTTCAAAAGTTTTTTTAAAAAAAGTTTTTGCATATATTTACTGCTTGCTAGCAGTAGATATATGCAAAAAAAATGAGGGTTTAATAACCCTTTAATTTTAGTGCACTCAAATGAATTAAAGGGATATTTCATGTGAGAAATACTTGGGCTGTCATTGGTGACATTTTGAATATTCTACTTCTCAGAGTGTCTGCAGGTTTGTTATTTTCTGACCCAGAAGAGTGCAGCAAGTAGTATTGGAGTGAGGTCAGGACCCTTTTTATAGGTCAGTGACTCTGAAAGTATGAAAGCCAGAAGGTCAACATGACAGTCAATTTAAATTTTACAAGGGGATCAGCAATGGCAGTATCAATATTTCTGTCTCAGAGGTAGGCAATCTTAGCTCTCCAGCTGTTGTGGAACTACAAGTCACATGAGGCATTGTAAGACTATGACAGCCACAGGCATGAGGTTAGAGGCAAAGGCATGATGGGATTTGTATTGCTGAGGTTGCCTATCCCTGTTCTATCATGACAAGTTACCTTTAAGCTGGATTAAACTGTTCGGTGTGCATGCAGAATGCGTGGTAACGCACACACGTAGCTATAAATGGCCCATGTCATTTCAATTTCTCTCTTACTCTAAACTGCAGCAAATAGATGTGAACCAGCTACATAAAAAATGGGATTTCTACTTGTAATAATACACCTTCTTGCAGTGAAATGCATGAGTTTTGTTGCATGAAAGTGGACACTAGTGAATAGGCCCTTAGTCCCCGTTCACACGTGTGTCATTTGATGCACTCTGTCCATCACTGATCGCAACAAAAGGAATCCCATCATTTTCCACAGGGCCTGTTCATACCTATGCAATGCACTTCCAATGCGACTGGGAAAATTGTGCAGGTGATAATTTTAGTCCCATAGACTTCAATGAAAGCACATAAAAATGCATGTAACATGCATTTTCATACACTTGCGATGGTTGTAAGGTAATTAAAAAAACGTACGATCTGCCTATCTTGGACAGGCAGATAGTACTTGTGATGATCGCAAGCCGCGCCCCCCTGAGGGGCGGGCTTCCGATGACCGCAACGCTGAACGGGCAGTGTGTGCTTGCGCACACCGGCCCGTCCGGCTTTTATCTTACGAACATGCTACACACATGTTCCTAAGATAAAAGTCGTGCAACCTTACAGTAGTAGAGGTCGCACGGCTTCCACACACCTTACGATAATCGTAGGATCACGGGATTTCCCGCGATTGTCGCAAGGTGTGTGGGCACCTTAAGAGCCACTAGCTGATTCACTAGCTAACTCCAGAGCAGTGAAGTAAGTGAAATATCTGTTCGATATCAATGCAAGTGAGGTGATTGCATTGCTACCATGCAGCTTGTAAGACAGACAATGGCAGCTTCCAGCAGACAGCAATTTAGCCTAATAAGAAATTCTCACAGGACAGCAGCTGTGAGATTTACAGAGCACTAAGTACTCCCTAGAGGAACAGCTGCTGCATTAGGCTGGTGACAGGTCCACTTTAAAGTCTGACAAAAGCATGGTTTCATTCAAAACTATATGCAAAAAAAAACAGATTAAATATATGCAGAAAGTTTGACACTTGTAGAACTGAGAGAATGTTCATGTATAGATTAAAAACGGACAGCTCTGGGTTCCTGTTATCCCAGGAACTGTAAATGCGAATGAATGGAGTTCACACAACTGAGCTCTTCACAGGTATATATTTGTGTAATCCATGCATGCATCTGAAGATTTGGTCTCATGGTGTATTGGTCACCTGGTATGTCTTCTCTTTCATTGTTCTGTAAACTCTTTGTTAAGATTTCATTACCCGCAGCCAACCCCCCCACCACATCACATGCAGTCGCCTTTGCCTCAAATGGAACTGTTTCATTATGATATATGTAATCCATGCTAATGCATTGTGAGTGACAGGTTATGATATGGGGTAAATGCTTTATGAAGGTGTCTGGGAAAAACAGATTTATTGGCTAGGCGTTGTACCAAAGCTGTCCTTGGATGAAAAGGGGAGATTCCTGTGCTTGATCAGGACAGCTGGTTAATCCCTTCCCCCACACTCCCAGATGATCCCCTTTGCATTCATCCAACTATGCAACAAAGAGGTAATGTCCCTTTTCACATCAAATCCCTCACTGACCCTTAGGGTGTATAGCGGGGGATGGAAGAAGGTACCTTTTCACTTACATTGGAACATTTGCATAGATTGTTACTAATTGTTTCAGGAGGCGCAGCCCTCTGCTAACTATAACTCCTGATCACTGTCAGATCTCAGGGAATGCATCCATTTACCATTACATCTAAGAACAAAATACTTTTACAAATGGGACTTTTAATGTGCCAAATAACAATACAACTATGGTATGTTAAAAATCACAGTATTTTATTATTCTTATAGATTGTAAACTCTCATGAGCGGGCCCTCCTAACCATGTTGTCTTGAATTGTATTGTAATCTCTTCCTTATATTGTAAAGCACTGTGCAAACTTTTGGTGCTATGAAAATCCTGTATTATAATAATAATAATAATAATAATAATAATAATAGGCACATGTATAAAAACATATACAGTTCATTTTCATGTGTGCGCACTAGTTGGCAAACCATTATAAGAGGTGTTTTTGTTTCCCAATAAACTGTTTGCACTTGGCTGCTTTAAGTTTTGTTTGCCAGCCTGTGGCAAGAAGCTAGGCAGGCTCATTTGAAAGACTTCTCCATTTACATTACAAGCAAATTCACATCTAGAGTTAAGTGTAAATTATAGGGTGCATTTCATTTGCACTTTTCTTTAGTTTAATGCTATTTTTGTCCTTGTTTACTTGCTCTCACTGTTTGCAAATCAACCTTGGGGGCAGAATATTTGCTACAGATCTACTGCACAGCAGTGACTACTAACATGGAAAATAATAGGGGAAGAGGACAATACTTTGGTTTATAAACCAAGAGAGATGTAGAAAATAATTCTAAAAAATTCTAATTAGTTGGGTTAGAACAGCATATGCAATTTGGCATCTTAAAATTAAAGCATACATGTTTTGGGCCAGTTTTAGGCACCTATACGTTGCTCTAAGGCTACCATAAGCTGGCCATACACCTTACAATTTATCTGCAGATTTTCTGTGGTCAGATGGAAAAGGTTCAACAGATTCCTCCATCTACACTTAACTGGAATCTCCACCTGGGCCAATCTGTTGCACTTTTTCCATCTGACCACAGAAATTCTGCAGCTAAATTGTAAGGCGTGTGGGCACCCATACACTGATCATTTTTCCTTGTTCAGGCCAAGGGCTGAATGAGAAAAAATGCTTGATTTCCCTCATCAATGGTAAGTAGTGGCGGATGTGCTCTATGCCTGTAGTCAAACACAAGACAGCTCCTGTGTATTGGACAGCTGAGAAGGCATGGAACTTTTATTTTAAATCTGAATATAAAAATGTATTAATCTTTGCAGTGGGGCTACCTGCAATGCAAGAGTCAACTGCTCATTTTTGCCTAGGGTCAAAAATAAAAAGAATTTATACTCACCCAAACCTCTGAGCTGGCTTGCTCTTAGACTGATCCCTGGAGCCTCTCACCTCCGCTGCAGAGGTCTACGATCCCTGAGTCATCACATTCTATACACAGTGTATCGGACGTGAGGATGCTGAGGGACATACCATTGCTGTAGCGGAGGAGGCCGGAGGGAGGGAGTGCTGTCACAGCTGGCTGGCTCGGAGAATCAGGTGAATATAACTTTTTTTTATTTCTGACCCTAGGCAAAAACGAGCACTTAACCCGTGCAGTGTGGGGTGGCTACACTGCAAAAGTTAATAAAATGTTTATCCGGAGTTGTTCTTGAAAGATTAAATAAATACTTTCTAGTACTTTTTACCCTCTTACTACAGTGGGCGACTATTTTCTGGGCTACACTCACACCACCATACTGAAAGATAAATACATCTAATGTTAAATTATTTCAACCTTTGGGATATGTAATCACTACCCTGTTACTGTATATGATGTCACTGTTTGCATATGGTCAGTATTATACTGTAGTTTATTTTGTAAAGGTATACAAGTAGGTTATATTTTGTGTTTGAAATGTTTACAACATTAGTAGTAAAACATTGGAAATAACTACCTGGGACATCAGTGATGCGTAATTAGCTTTATTTGACGAATAGCGGATGGCCCGATGGCAGTCCGGGCCGGCCGCGACCAGACAGCTGCGGCCCTCTATTCAGGCATATCAGAGGGCCTTCTGATATGCCTGAGCAGAGAGCTGCAGCCACCAGTATTACTGACCACATGAGAGCCCACACTGACCGCCTGAGAGCCCACACTGGCCTCCTGAGAGCCTGCACAGCCCCCCCCCCCCCCCC
>NW_017308693.1:130384-132410 GCF_000935625.1 Nanorana parkeri
CACACAGCTCTCCTGAGACCCTGGAGACTTTAGGCCGCGTACCTGGAGCAACACAGAATATGTAGCTTCAAATTACACTGCATTGCTGTATAAAGTAATGCTGTTTATAGCTGATAGTAGGGATGCACCGATACTAATTCAGATACCAGTGCGGATACTTGGCATTTTCATGAGAACTACCAGGGTTGCAGCGGTTGCAGCTGGGACCTGGCTCTGGTGCTCCATCACTGTCCTGAAATCCTTAGTCTGTATTGGTTTAGAAACACTGTCACATGACAACAAAAATGTATCATATTGAATCTGTGAGTACTTGGATAAGTATCAGTACTTGTACTTGAAAAAATGGTATTGGTGCATCCCTAATATATGTTTATAAAAAACAAATCATACATTAAAACATGGATGTACAAATCCAAGGAGCTCCGTATGTTCCTTAAAAATGACAGCTGCCTCCTAACTTTTTAATTTTTCTCTAGTCTACTCCTGGAAAAGTATCTGTACTTGTACCGAGTACTGTATTTGGTGTCTGAACAACCCTAATTTTTAGTTCTCTATAGTTAGTGGTATTATTCTGCATTGTTGTATAATAGATTGCTGGAATTTGTAGTGCTCTATATCTGGTGGTAGTCTGCATTTCTGTGTAATGTATTACTGGGATATGTAGTCCTCTATAGTTGGCGGTATTCTGCATTGCTGTATCCTGTATTGGTAAGATTTGTAGTCCCTCTGCAGTTTAAAGTCAATGGCAGATCTACCAGGGTCACAGCTGCAACCAGGCCCTGGCGCTCCACCACTGACTCCAAGCTGTAGAGAGACTACAAATCACAGCCCACCACTGACTCCAAGCTGTAGAGAGACTACAAATCACAGCGGGCAGGAGGAAGAGGGCCCTGGTGACCGTCACCATTTCCATAAAAAAAGGCCCAATAAAATCCTCAGCACCAGGCCCGTGATGCTCTAATCGAGCCCTGGTGTCTGTACACACATATAACTGACTATGGGCGTAGGGCAATCTGTTGTCCTTATATGCTAGCATTCAAGGTTTACGAGTAAGGGGAGCTGTAAGTACAGAGTACACTATTCAACCAAAACAGATGCATGAAATGTTGAATGACTGAGCTGGGTTACCCTGCCAAGCCGGGTGCCAGTTTTGGATTTATCATTATAAACAAAAAAAATTCTGCTTGCATAAACATGACTTTTGAATGCTTGTGAACACTCCTGGGTGCCATGGTACCCTAGGCCATGGTCTACAATAGCAATTTAGAAATCTGGCCTTGATATCATCATGCTCTCCTCCAGGAGCTCCAGGAAACCTTTTTATTAACCTTTGCAGTGGGGATACCCTGCACTGCAAGGGTTAAGTGCTCATTTGTACATAGGTGCTAAAAAAAAGTTATACTTACCTTAAGCTCGAGCCGGCCCACCTGTCTCCCCCTCCTTGCAACATTGGAATGTGATTGAAATTGTCGGAAAGTTGCCACATGTATGGGTAGTTTTAGATGTCCAGTGAAACGTCTTCAAGAAAAATACAGCAAGTCCAGTTGCCTTGACTTATTTTTTACAGATATACCATGACCTGAATGAATGAGAACCTTCACAGACATTTAGATCTTTTTGGTTTCCTCACTGCATCTGTCAGCTATTGGGTTAAAAGAGAGGGAAATCCTGAGTGCAATTTTTTTTGGGGGGCGGGGGGGGGTGTTAATTATTTTTATTCAAAAATACAGAAGCATACAATACATAACAACATAAGACAGTACAATACAATACAAAACAATAGAACACATATTCCGATCATAGGTCCCACCTCAATCCCCAGGCTCAAACAAGAGCGACATAAAACGCTAATACACTCCACCTTACCAGTCTTCCAGACAGGATGATATTACTAAAACGACACCCTGAATAGGCATACCAATGGAGAGAGGCCACCCACCCTTGGCAGGGTGGGGAGCCCATTTGGGCGAGTAGCAGAAAGCATATATTACAGGAAAGTGCTAAAATGTAAACTCAGGAAGGCTAG
>NW_017308693.1:132425-141186 GCF_000935625.1 Nanorana parkeri
CTCAAATCTCCATACTTACACAGAAGGTACCCCAAAACCCTGTGTCAATGTTTACATCCCCCGACCAGCTTTATCATATTGATGTCCATGTCTGCGTGAGTGCAGTAGAATCTCATAGACTTTTATGGGTCTGGGAGACATTCGCTTCTGATCCCTATAAAGTCTATGTTGTTCTACTTTGCAGGCGTAGGCATTGCTATAAAGAAGCCGGCTTAGGGGTGTAAGCATTGCCTCGGGTCTCGGCAGCATCATTTCGGTAATTATGGCGCTTTGGCCCACAGCGTGGGCTAATTCTGCTTAGAGAGGACATAAGGGTCAGAAAACTTTTGTTTTGGATCGAGTCGGGAAGGATTAGAACTCCTGTATGTTTTTTACTGCTATCTGAGACTCTTTAAGAGCCTGCGTAAACTGGCTTTGGGCTTGTGTTACATAGTTACATAGTATTTGAGGTTGAATAAAGACATTAGTCCATCAAGTCCAACCTATTAGGATCTCATTCTAGGAGTACCTGTACCCCTGTATAGTACCTGTACCCCTGTATAGTACCTGTACCCCTGTATAGTACCTGTACCCCTGTGTTGATGACATCCATTTGAAATGCTTTGGAGATCTTCAGAATTCGGTGACGTGCACATGACCTGCAGTTGGCTTGCTTCTTACCTGCATTTGGCCTGCCTTAAATGGGGTTTGTATAGCGATAGACTTATTTGAGCATACAAACCCCTTTACCCTTTCGCTGCCAAGGCCTTTTTCCCCCATTTTTTGCACACATGTTAATAATCCACATTTCTAGGCCTGAAAATTACTTCAAACCTCCAAAACATTATATATTTCCTGAAAGCCAACACCCTGTAGAATAAAAAGGTGGCAGTTGCAAAAAATTTTTTATCAAACCCCAAAATGTTCTGAAAAATGCACTTAAGTGAATTTTAGTGCCCCAAAACACAATGAAATACCCATTTTTTTTGGTAAAATATAAACAATGAGGTTACGATGAGTAAATAGATACCCAATATGCCCACGTTAAAAATTGCGTGCAGCTGTGAAACGGCAACAAAATTCTGTACCCCAAAAAGTTGACAGATGACGCTTTAAAAGCTTCTACAGGTCATCAATTTAGGAATACATATGTATAGTACCTGTACCCCTGTATAGTACCTGTACCCCTGTGTTGATGACATCCATTTGAAATGCTTTGGAGATCTTCAGAATTCGGTGACGTGCACATGACCTGCAGTTGGCTTGCTTCTTACCTGCATTTGGCCTGCCTTAAATGGGGTTTGTATAGCGATAGACTTATTTGAGCATACAAACCCCTTTACCCTTTCGCTGCCAAGGCCTTTTTCCCCCATTTTTTGCACACATGTTAATAATCCACATTTCTAGGCCTGAAAATTACTTCAAACCTCCAAAACATTATATATTTCCTGAAAGCCAACACCCTGTAGAATAAAAAGGTGGCAGTTGCAAAAAATTTTTTATCAAACCCCAAAATGTTCTGAAAAATGCACTTAAGTGAATTTTAGTGCCCCAAAACACAATGAAATACCCATTTTTTTTGGTAAAATATAAACAATGAGGTTACGATGAGTAAATAGATACCCAATATGCCCACGTTAAAAATTGCGTGCAGCTGTGAAACGGCAACAAAATTCTGTACCCCAAAAAGTTGACAGATGACGCTTTAAAAGCTTCTACAGGTCATCAATTTAGGAATACATGTAAATATTGGCACTAGAATTATTGCACTCACTCTGTGCGGCGATATCCAACATGTGTAGCCTGATCGTCCTTTTCATATATAGGCGCACCTGACGTGTGTTTACATGAATGCTCGCAGGGGACTTTAAAAATGTTTTTTTATTATTTTTACATTTATTTTATTTTTTTAATTTTTTAAAACTGTTTTTTTTTTTTTTACTTTAATTGCTATCACATGGAGGGCTTGCAAGCCCCAAAGATCCCTTGTATCAGCTTCAGATCGCACTTCAATAGCTTATTGCTGGGCTTCAGTAGCCCAGCCCGCTGCCTGTATGCCTTATGTCGGTGGCAGCGAAAGGGTTAAAAGACAACAAAAGCTGGTTTTCACAGGCCCTAAGAGATTTCTTCTCACTTCTTGTGCTGCTGGCAACATTTTACCAGACAGAAGTGAGGGGAACTCTCCAACAACGACCCAGACAAAAATAAAAAATTATTTAAATTAGTAAAGTAGGGAAAGGCTAAAACCTCTGTCACAGTTTTTTATTTTGTCTGTGCCCCTGTTGCAAGTTTTCCCTCACTTTCTGTCTTGTAAAGCCATTGTCAGCAGGACAGGAAATGAGGGTAAATTTCTCTTATCCTCTGTGTAGTCTGTGATTGCAGTAAATAACCCAACAGGAGTTCTAATCCTTCCCCATTCTTTCCAAAACTAGAAAGAAAAAAAGCTTTTGGCTTGACATGCATTTAATATTTGTGGAATTTTTAGGGACAAAATCTAAAACTCCAAATCTACATCAACCTCTGTATTAGGTACTTCTGTACTGTTTGCTGTAGTACATGGGCCCCTTTACACCTGCCCTCCAGTGACGTGCAGTACCTCTGCTTCTGGGTGAAGCATTCCTCAGCCTCGCCCCCAGCATGTTCCGCCCCCCCTGCCGGACAAAGCCCCACCCCCAACACAGTCCTCAAGCTAGTGTAAGGCAGATGACAGGGAGGAGCCTCCCTGTCCCTCACTTGCTCGTCACTGCTGAGGCACCGAGATCGATGGCCTCAGTGGGTTTTTTCTTTTTCTTTTTTTGATTGACAGCTTGGACCAATGGCGCTTTGCCATTGGTCCAAGCCATCCACAGAGCTCACGCCTCTAACAAAGAGTAGAGGCTGTGACAGGGCCGGTGCAAGGATTTTTGCCAACTCAGGCGAAGGTGCATTTTGCCGCCCCCGGTGGTATTCTCCATTGCGCTGTATAATGATTATACTGCGCAATGCAGATTACCACTGACCAGTTATAGAGGAACTACAAATCCCAGCAATAAGGCCCCACATATAGCGACTTGTCGCGCGATTTCCGCCGCGATATCGCGCATTTTTGCCGCGCGATATCGCGCATTTTTGCCGCGCGATATCGCGAGAAGTCGCCGGCCAATGCTATTCAATGGAGCTGTCTTAACTCCATGTCGCGGTCGCAAGTCGCTTCTACCGGACCCTTTTTTTGTCAGATTTTGGTCGCGCTTGAAGCTGACGGCTTTTTCCTCCATAATACTAGGTGAGGCTCTGCCTCCCCTGACCGCACGTCCCTGGTGCCCTCATGCACAAAGCTGAATAAATATGTAGTCTAGGGAGCTAAAGCAACAACTCTGTAGCTATCTACAAATCCCTGGAGAAAAAGAACCCTCAATCCCAGACCCTGTCATTGTGACAGCTAGTGCTGCCACCTGTGTTAAGAACCGGTGCCAGTAAATATTACCTGTCAGCTGCCTATGAGTTGGTCATTCCTGTTATTCTCCTTGTCCCTGGCAAAATGGACATGGGGCTCAGGAGTTTTCCAGTTGGATTTGCAGCTGTAGCTAGTTTCTTCGCAGTGATGCCACTTGAAATCCTTGCCAGAAGATGCTGGGACTTCATTCAGTACTGAAGCGTATCTAAACCCAATAGAAAAACTTAACATATTGCAGCTTACCAGTCCTTAGATGTGGTGAATGCATTTGTTTTCATTTTTTCAAGCTTTTTTTCCTTTATTTTTATCTGGTGATGCTGCCAGTAACATACGTACAATTTTGGGATGACTATGTTCACTCACTGTACTAGAGAGGGAGGGAGAGGACAGCAAATGTGTTCGGCCTACAGAACACCTCGTCCTCTCCATAAAAAGGGGGTGAGGTGTTGTTTTTCACAAAGATGAACCGAACAGGGCCGGTAAGACTGCATAGTCGCTCGCTTACTTCTCAATCATGTCCCTGCAGAGAGCCCTGGCTGTTTCTCCCCTGTCCGATCCTCCAGCGCTGACTGGCGGAACAGATGGGGGAGGGGCGGGTACAGCTGGCTCTGCCTCTAGATAGGCAGAGCCAGCTGTCGCTCATGCAGCTGGGTGGATCTCAACAGTAATGTCGGGATCCATCCCGGCTGTGGCGGTCTCAGTATACCGTGATCTGTAGCTCGCGATATACTGAGCTTTGGTTCACGGGAGGACGCTAGTTTATGTCCTCCCGTGACCCTTAGGAGAACTATAGGGAAAAACACCCCATAGTTCTCCTTTTAAAGGACGTTAGAAGCTCCCTGAATTTATGACAGGATCAACTAGTTTGGGGGGGTGGTATTTATCTATACCATTAAAAGTGTTTTGATAAATCTGTTAGCAGACAAAAAGGACACAAATAGCAAGCATGTATTGTTAGGTGGTACATAAGCTTTAATGACTGCCAGAGCTGCATAGTACTTACATGAGTGACGTGTTGCTCCTCCAGATAGCAGCTCACTGCTTGTCTGTGGTGCTACTGAATGCTACTCCTGTATCACCCTAATGAGGTAAGAAAAGGAAAAATATGCCAAGACACACTTTTTATGGCTAAGTCCATCAATGAAATCAGGAAAGAAGCCCCACTGCATCTTCCTGAGACTACTCCGTTTTTACAAGCAGAATTAAGTAGAATTTTTGTCAAGTCAACTTTAGGCTTAGCCTCAGTTGAGGTGAAGCAACATTCACTTCCTCTCTCCCATCACATCTGTCCTATAGCCCCCCCCCCGTGGAGTCAGCACGACTAGGCATGGATGACTTGGCAAAGCTGCTTTTAGTTGTGGTGTCGGAGGTGCATGCTCTGTAGCAGCATGTTTCTCACATGTACAGCAGATGAGAGCTGGGAATTGTGCACCTTCTGATTTACATACATTGTCTGGTTACATTATGTAAAGAACAACGTGAAATATATACAAGTACACATGTATAAGGTAGAAGCTACGAAGAGCACAGACACACGTAGTGGGTTCTACAATTAAGATTGCACATGTTTTAGGTCAGTGGTACAGGTTCAAGCAAGTTAGTGATAGTAGCAGATACACCATACAATGTCATGAGATACACCCCTTTTAAGATCATGCCCATAGGAAACAAGCCATGCCTGCTGTGACTGGTATTTTTCCTTAGAAAAGATGGCAACCCTAGAGGCAGGGAGTGTAGTGGGGAGGAAGGGAGGCAGGGCTGATGAGGGGGCAGAAGGTGTAGCATATACAAAATATTCAAGAACTGCAAATGTTTGCCTTTCTTAACTACAGGATAGGATGTACGTGTAACTCACAGAACAATGATGCACGGCAAGCAATTTGTAAAAACTGCTCTGCTAGTGAGCATGCACCAGTGACTACTACCTGATTTCAGATACCTCTATGCCATGGGTAGGCATCCTTGGAAACCCAGCTGTGGAGAAATTACAAATCCCATCATACCTCTGCCTCTAGGAGTCGTGCCGATGGCTGTCAAAGTCTTGCAATGTATTATGGGACTTGTCGTTCCATAACAGCTGGAGTGCCAAGGTTGCTTACCCCTGCTATATGCATTGGGAAAGAGCACTCTCTCCATGGTCACACATGAGAAATGGTGGAGCAATGAGAGGTACCACAGAGCCAATATAAACAACAGCAAGCACAGTGTAGAAATCATGGTCAGCACAGCCCTGACTTCATCACATTGCTATAAATAAAGAATGACAGGAATGACTTGAGTATGTTGTGGGCCAGGTGCTATGCTTCCATTCCACATTTCACTTCCAAGGGAAATTTATTACTCAGTCATCATTACCAATTGTCAATAAAATTCTGCTGGCCCATTCATCCATTTTCTCACCTCAAAACTAAACAGATACATCAGCTGTGACGCATGCACAGGGATATGGCACAGGCTGGTATTATGTAGGTTATACTTTTTCTCCTTTTTAATTTATGAAATGATATTCCATCAAACTCCATCTCCAATTATTTTATAGTAGGAATGTTGGCAAGCTTAAATCAGCTGCGGGTGGCAGCTGTCAGAGTACAATAGCCGGCAGGGGAGATTCACCCATCTACACTGTTTAGCGTGGTGAGGAAATCAATTGGTGGATTTACCAGAAATCGCAAATGTATGGCCACCTTTTAAACTGTAAACTCAGACAAAAGAAAGAAAAGCTAGATAAGTATGCACACTTATACAGCCCAATTCCAAACAAAAGTTGGGACGCTGTGTAAAATCTACATAAAAAAACAGAATGCAATGATGTGCAAATCTCATCCCATATTTTATTCACAATAGAAAATAGAAAGCGTACCCAATGTTTAGACTGAGAAAATGTACCATTTTAAGAAAAAAAATAAGGTAATTTTGAAGTTGATGGCAGCAACACGTCTCAAAAAAGTTGGGACAGGGCCATGTTTGCCAAGGTGTAGCATTCCCTCTTCTTGTAACAACACTCTGTAAACGTCTGGGAACGGAGATCAGTTACTGGAGTTTAAGGACAGGAATGTTGTCTCATTTTTGCCTGATATAGGATTCTAACTGCTCAACAGTCCTGGATGTTTGTCGTATTTTGCATTTCAGGATGTGCCAAATATTTTCAATTGGTGAAAGGTCTGGGCTGTGTGGATTCTCAGATGGCTGTGCAGGCTCTGTGATGGGCTGTGCATGTTCTATGTTGGGCTATACAGACTCCCAGGTGGCCTACGCAGGGTCTAGGTGGGCTGTGCGGACTCTCAGGTGGGCTGTGCGGACTCTCAGGTGGGATGTGTGGACTCTCAAGTGGGCTGTGCTTGTTCTATGGTGGGCTGTACAGACTCTCATGTGGGATATGCAGGGTCTAGGGTGGGCTGTGCGGTCTCATCAGGAGTCCCAGTCGGTCTTGCGGGCAGGTACAGGCAGTCTGGATCCACAGGAAGGAGGAGACTTTCGGCCAACACTGTAAACAGGTGCCGCGATTTACAGGAAGGCTGCCAGGAGCTTGATAGGGACCTTGGCTGCCTTCCTGTGAAGCGTGGCGCCCATTTACAGCGCCAGTTTCAGTTAAAAAATGTAAAGTGACGGTATCGGGGCTTAGTATCAGGGCATTTTCATGAGTATGAGCATACACTCGACACATACACAAACACTTTAATACTGAATATAATATTATTAGAATATATGGATATCTCACTTTCTTAAGTATTTGTGAAAGTCCTGGCTGGCAGGACATGCAGGAACTTGAATTCTGCATTTGGGGTGTGAGGGTGTTTTAGGGAGCACATATGCTTCTATTTAACACTGGTGAGCTTGGAGAATGTAGGATTAGCAAAAACTTTTTTTTTTATACTTCGAATGCAATAAACCCCCGTGTAAATGAAATGACTCAATCTCTTCTGAAGGCTAGCGCATCATTATTTCCAGTATACTAAAAACCAATCCTAAATTTAAACTGTTCAATCTCCTCATCATCTTTGTTGATAACCCGTACATAATCTATGTCTTTCTTATCTTCTTTACTCTGTTTCTTGTTTCCACTCTCTATGTTTATGCCTGCTTCTTCCTTTTGCCCTTTTTATTTTTGCTTATATACTAAAGGGAACAATGCCAATGCCTTACCTGAAAGTTAGACCCTGAACAAAAGCAGTAGGGTAATTCATCTTCTAGCCACATATCTTATAAATTTAGGTTTGCGCACAGATTTGAGTCTTCACATTGCATGGGTCACTGTAAAGGAACAGGCTGACTCCACTTAATAGCAATTCTCCAGTGGACCACCAATGAAAAATAAAGGTGCACGTCAATCTAGAATGTACATGCTTGTAGCCCCATCTTTTGCACCAACTCCACACCTAAGATTGTCCACCCACCCTGCAGAGAACAGTAGAGACAGGAGGTGAGCTGCAGAATGTATATACTCTCATGGCTCTGTGAAAGATCAGCTTGCCATAAGTCTGAATTTGAGGGGGTTGTTGGATTGAAGACTTTTTTAGAGTACATTTATCTTTTAAATAATAAGTTATTTTTAGCTCCGGAGGCATTCTCAAACAATTTGAAATGATATGTGCATTAAACTAAAGGGCATGTGCATCCACGAATAGAAACATAGAACCAACCCTTCATCATAGACATGTTCGGGCTGTATTTGAATATTTAATCATAAAAAATGAATCTCAGAGGAAAATCAAATATAAATGACTATCAAAGGCACTTCTGTAAATGCAATTTAGGCCATGCATGATGACGGAAGATCCATTAACTGCCAATTCTCTAACTCTAAGAACTCTTAGCGAATGTAGCTTCTGCCTTCTCATCTGGACATTTTTGAGCAATTTTACTCTCATATGTCTGAAATTTTCTAGTATTTGACCATTCTCATTATATTAGCATGGACAGTTTTCCTCATTTGTTAATCATATGTTGCAACATTTTAATCACAAATAGCCATTTTTTTGCTAAACTATTTACAGTTAATGGTATACTATACTATTTTTACAATTTTCTATAGCTATACCTTGCACCCCATGGAAATTGTTGACTTTTTCATGATGTTTGAACAGGGTACACATTCAACCTTCATTTAACCAGTAGCTACAGATAATAGTGATATACATTAATAAAGGCACAAATAAATTTTGCCTTTTCAATCATTTATTAACTACCTCCGGGCCGGCCGTAGTAAAAAACGGCCGGCCGGGAGCTCTCTAGATCTGAGTCTTTAGACGTCCGCTCAGACACGCCTGAGCCTGATGCCTGTTAACATACAAGTGATCCGCCGGGGTAATGATCGGTGCCCCCCCCCCTACGCGGTCCACAGCCCCCCCC
>NW_017308693.1:141414-151695 GCF_000935625.1 Nanorana parkeri
CCCCCCCCCCCAATTTTTTTTTAAAGTTACACATAAAAAAGAATAAAAAAAACAAATTTTTTTAAAAGTCCCCACCCATATATACACACATGCAAACATGCGTCGGGGGCGCATACATGCAAAAAAGACGATCGCGCCCATTACGCCGCACATGTTACATATCGCCTCTAACGTCGGAGTGAGAGCAAAAATTCTAGGGCCATCAATCACTGATAACACTAAACAGATGAGCGGTAAAGGCTTTTAAAGCGTCGCCTATGGCCAATTTTGGGTATGGTAGTTTTCTACGATTTCGCGGGTGCGCGCAATTTTAAAGCTTGACATGTTTGGTGTCTATTTTACCAAAAAACTGGGTAATAATAAATGTTTCCTAACATAATGTAAAAAAAAAAAACTAATTATAGTAAAAAATAAAACCCGTAGTGGTGATTAAATACCGCCAAAAGAAAGCTCTATCTGTCCCCAAAAAATGGTATAAAATTAATTTTCTGTACAGCGTTGTATGACTGAATAAACGTCAGTCAAAGTACCACAGCGCTGAATATTGAAAAATTGCCTGGCCAGGAAGGAGTTCTAAACACCTGGTCTTCAAGCAGTTAAACAAAAATATACCATTGCATGCATACCAGTCTCTAACATAAACTAGGTGCAATTTTTGACCACTCCACCATACACAATTCCTTCAATTGGAAGATATTTGTGGGGTTCGTGTGAACTGCATATTTTAAATCCACCCACAACAACAACAATATGATTCAAATCAGAGCTTTACCTAGGGCAATACATAACCCTACATATCTTCTTGTTTGATCAATTTATTGAAGGATTTGCCATTGTGCTTTTTATCATGTTAAAAAGATGCAGTTTTGGTTCAACTTCAACATTCAGGCAGATGGCTTTATATTGTCATCAAGTGTATTTTTCACAGTTGACTTGATGACTGCAAGCTGCCCAGGTCCTGAAGCAGCTAAACCACTCCAAACTGTAACATTTCCACCACCATGCTGTCTTTGGTTTGTGCTAAACATGTCTACTTTTACAACTTTATCTTTGATTCATCAGTCCGCAGCACTTTGTTCCAGGAGGCTTGTTTTTTGTCTTCACGTTCAATGGCAAATGTTCTGATGTTCTTTTTGGACAACAAAGGCTTTTTGCTGGCGCTTCTCCCATGCAGTTTAAATTGGTACAATATCTAAATCTAGATGCATGCACTTTGACCTCACCTGTTGTAAGTGTTACCTGCAGATCCCACAATGAAATTTTGGGGTTCTTGGAGACATCTTCTGACAACAATCACTTCTTGGGTTGAATCTGTTGGTCTGGCTAGTCCTGAACATGTCAGCCATGTGAATTTTTTGTGTCATTTGTTCAGGTATTTCACCTTTTATATGTAGGTACTATTTAAAGTGACATTAAACCCTCAGATTTTGTAACATAAACCAATACTGTAATCTGCGCCTTACTGTAATCCATGGTTGTTTCCCTTCTCTTTGCTGCTCTTCCTTTTAAATATGTATCTCTTCTCATGCTTGGGGAGAACTTCACTTTGCAGCTGAGTGCCTCTTCCTGTAGTGCTAGCTCAGGTTGTGAACCTTCACACAGACACCATGTATCCATTCCAGAGACAAGGCAGTCTGCTGCAAAACAGATCCCGCCAGCTCGCAGGGATGGCAAAAGCTCCACGCTAAGAGTACCTAAGAGTACCTGAAGACCTACCAGCTTTCTGAACGGATCTCCGACTTACATGTCAAATCCTGACGGGATGGGATCCCCTGCCTAAACTGGGCCCTGAACACTCTACTGTAGATTTAGTCGACTAAAATCTTATGCTATTATTCAACTAAAACTAGACGAAAACAATTCAGTTGATTAAAATATGACTAAAACTAATTGGCATTTTAGTCAAAAGACTATGACTAAAACCAAATCAAGTTTGCTGTCAAAATCAACACTGGAAATATCTGAAATAAAAATGGACATACTGAAGCTATAGATACACTACAATTACCCCTTTTTCTTTAACAATTATCTTATTGATATATATTAACTAAGGTCTAGTGAAGCTGGGTACACGTTACCAGATTAGAAGAAGAGGGTGGGGGTCATACTGTGGATTCAGCCTGCATTGGAAAGTACTAATTTTCTGAACGAGACACACCAAAGAATGCTGACCAGCACATCGCATGCTGCAGCATATAACATTTTTTACTAACTTTCTGAAGAAGACACAACAAAGAAAGCCAGTTCTTTTTGGTAATCACTGCAAAGGGGTTTCTTTTTTGAGCGTGCACCTTGTTTGTAGTCATGTATTACAAATAAAAATGAAAGAAGAACTCCAGGCAATATTTTTGTTGACCCTTACAGTGGGCTACCCACTGCAATAGTAAAAAAAAAAAAAAGATTTGCCTGTAGTTCTGCTTTGAGCCATTTCAGGAAGCTATTAAATTATCACTGAATAATATGACATCCGCCTTTTGTGTGGCCATAAATGGTACGATAGTTGCAAGAGATGAAATTTACTTAAAGGAGAACTATGGGGTCAGTGTTTTTCCCCATAGTTCTCCTTAGGGTAACGGGAGGACACAAACTAGCGTCCTCCCTTTACCCTAAGCTCAGTATACCGCGAGCTATAGCTCTCGGTATACTGAGACGCCGGAGCGGATCCCGACGTAGATGACGGGATCCGCACCAGCTGCGTGAGTGACAGCTGGCTCTGCCTATCTAGAGGCAGAGGCGGCTGTACCCGCCCCCTCCCCCGTCCGTTCCGCCAGTCAGCGCTGGCAGATCGGAGCGGGCAGAGGGGAATCCAGCCCCTCCCCCTGCCACGGCAGAGAGCCGTGACAGGATCGAGAGGTGAGCGAACCTGGTATGTGTTCGCTCACCTCCCGATCTACTGAGCCGGCCTGTGACAGTCTCATTGTCACAGGTCGGCTAGAACTATGAGGTGAGTGGAAATCACTCATCTCATAGTTCTCCTTTTAATCATTTGGCAGTTAAATTTTCAGAGCAATAGAAGCACTCATTATCACACAAGTTTTTTAAAAAATTTGTATAACATGGAGCCAATTGTTTACTTTTCTGCATATTGGAAAATAACATAACCCTAAAATATCTGTAAAAAATAAGTCAAGGCAACTGTATTTTTCTTGAAGACGTTTCACTTGTCATCCAACCAGCTTTCTCAATTGTAAACAAGTCATTCTGAATTGAGAAAGCTGGTCGGATGTCCATTGAAAGGTCTTCAAGAAAAATACAGCAAGTCCAGTTGCGTTGAGTTATTTTTTACAGATATACCATGACCTGGATGAATGAGAACTTTCACAGACATAACCTTAAAATGTTCAGAAGTGCTTGATACATGTTATTTCCCTGTGATAACACATACAGGGCTTAGTAATTACAAGCAAAGGGCAAATCTGTGGCATCAAGTGCAGGTAATGTTTATGGTAAGGGTATCCTTACTGTCAAATAAAAACTTTAAAGGATGTGAGCTGTCATTGTCAGTGGCAATGTGTCTTTTCTTGCAGTCTGTAAAACTATAGCTTATATCAGGGAGTATGCATTCTGAGCTATCACTGTAATGTTAGCCGGCTTTTACATTTGTACATGATTGCTGGTCTGTAATTTCATGATTTGTAGAATCTCCACCTACTGGCACTCTATTAAATAGTATTTCCAGCTTTACTGTAAAGTTATGGCAAGACATATAGAGAGCTTCTTAATTTAAAGCATATCTAATCCCAAAAACAAAAATGTAAAATATAGCAGCTTGCCAGGTTTAAGATGAGGTGGGTGCATTAGGTTTTTTTGGGACCCTTTTCCCTTTTATTTTCTGCTGGACTCTCCTAAGACTTCCCACCCTAGGGTTACATTTACCCCTTCACTGTATCTCTGGAGGAAGTCATGATTGTCATCTAGGCTGCCTTAAAGAATAACTCCGGGATTTTTTTAAATTAACCCTTGCCGTGGGGCTATTTGTGTCTAGGTTAAACAAAAAAAGTTATACTCACCTGATGCTCCAAGCTGGCTACTTTTTAGACTGGTCTTCAGCTTCTCTTGCTCCTCTGCAGTGGTCTAAGGTCCCGTAAATCATCATGTCTATTCACTGGGGGGAATATATTAAACCAATCAGCATCTCTCTTCAGTTTGTTCAGTTAAGATTTGAAAATGAAAGATAGAAGCTGATTGGTTGCCATGCACAGCTGCTCCAGATTTTGATTGCTCCAGTTTTGATAAATTCCCCTCACTGTGTATAGACATGATAATGCTGAGGAAAATTCCAGGAAGAGCCAGACTGGAGGGACCACTTTGACAGCTGGCCAGCTCGGAGCTTTGGGTGAGGATAACTTTATATTTCTCCCTCGAAAAATGAGCACTTAACCCTTGCAATGCAGGTTAGCCCCACTGCAAGGGTTGATAGAACATTTTTCATGAGTTTTTTTTTTCTTTAGGGTGGCCATACAGTGTGCAAATTTCGGCCAGTTCACCAAGAAATTCGCACAGTGGGTGCCCCTGTCGGCACCCTTTCAGATGACAATCTAAGTGAAGGGGTTAAAGACTATGAAAAATTGTATCAGAGTTTTCTTATTTGACTACAAGACAAAAAAATCTCAAAATTACACATTTAAGTGACTTAAAGTAAACCCAAAAGAGTAAACGCCAACCTCTACAATCAAACATAAATTAATTAAAGGAGAACTATGGGGTTAGGGCTTTTCCCCATAGTTCTCCTAAGGGTAACAGGAGGACACAAACTAGCGCCCTCACGTCACCCTAAGCTCTATATACCGGGAGCTACAGCCCGCGGTATACTGAGACGCCGCAGCTGAAACGGATCCCGACAATTATGTCTGGATCCAGCCAGCTGCGTGAGTGACAGCTGGCTCTGCCTATCTAGAGGCAGAGCCAGCTGTACCCGCCCCCTCCCCCGTCTGTTCCACCAGTCAGCGCTGGAGGATCGGGGAGGGGCGAATCCAGTCCCTCCCCTGTCACGGCTCTGTGCCGTGACAGGATCGAGAAGTGAGCGAACGCCGGTATGTGTTCGCTCACTTCCCGATCTTCTGAGCCGACAGTTTCATTGTCACAGGTCGGCTAGAACTATGAGGATGAGTGAAAAGCACTCACCTCATAGTTCTCCTTTAATTGTAAAGCAAAAAGGCATTTGAAGAGAGAGAGATAGTGAAAGCAGCTCATTCAGTGCCATGTCAAAACTTCCTTGTGTGTAGCAGACATGCAAACGTCACCTTTTCAATACCGCCAAATTTGACAAGTGTGATGCACTGTGATGCAATGTGAGCACATTTCAACTTTTTCATTTTTTTTTTTCAACGTTAAAGAAAGCCTAAGGGTTAAATGAGAAATAGACTTATGTCAAGCAAATAGGGCCACACCCTCTAAGAATTGTGGCTGATTCCTGTGAATTCTGTTTGTATTGAATTCTGACAGCGGCTGCAGAATAACCATACTCGGCTAGCAGCTGATTGTCTGCAAAGCACCGTTCAGCTGATAACTTTTCAACCTAGTCACGGCTCTCTGCAGGGATCCCTCTCCCCGCTTTGATCCTCCAGTGCTGAATGGAGGAACGGATGGGGGTTGGCACAGCTGGCTCTGCCTGTAGATGGGCAGAGCCCGCTGTAATTCACGCAGCTGGGTGCATCTCGACAGCATTGTTGGGATCCTTCCTGTCTGTGACGGTCTCCGTATACCGCGAGCTGTAGCTCGCGATATACTGAGCTTTGGACAGATGTCACACTTTTTTTTTTATACTGAGCTCTGGGTCACGGCAGGATGCTAGTATATGTTCTCCCATGACCCTTAGAACTATGGGGGAAAAAACTTACCCTATAGTTCCCTTTTAACCCCTTAGTGATTGAGGCCCTTTTTTCGTTTTTTGTACCCATGTTATAATCCACATTTTAGGCCGGCAAATTACTTGAAACCCCCAAACATTATATATTTTCTGAAGAAGAGATCGGGCGACAGCTGAGTCGCCTGATCGCTTCTATTGTAAAGCCGACAGTCGCCTTTACAATTGTAAACGGAGTCCCAGCATCTTCAGCCGTCGGGAGTCTGTTATGTTATTCCCATTACTGCATCATTTAAAAAAAAAAAATACCCTTTTAGTTTTTTTCTTTGGAAAGATGGCAATGTACTGATAAAAGGACAAGTTAGAGGGACAGACTGAGAGAAAGTGCATTAGCATACAATGGGGAGGGGGAATTTTTTAAAACTGGAGCAGAAGAATCTAGAGCAGTTGCCTATGGCAACCAAATTAGCTTCTCTCTTCAGTTTGTGTAGTTAAGGTTTGAAAATGAAAGGTGGATGCTGATTGGTTGCCATGGGCAACTGCTCCTGATTCAGTCTGCTCCAGTTGTGATAAATTTCCCTCAATGTCTTTAACTCTTTATTAAGACAGACAGTTCTGCACATATAGTTATCTGGGAATGAAGATCTGCCACTACAGGCAGGGTTATGTATAGCAAACGCATCTCTCCAGCTCCCTCATAAACATTGCGCAGCAAGAGAAAACCAAGTTTTCAGAAAATAGCATTTATAAAGGTAAGCAGCATCTTTTAGGTTATGCTATATGAATGGGAATGTGTAACAAACATAAACTAGATGTTATCCCAATTTGGCTGAAAATGTGCAAACACACTTTAGAAGCATTGGGATTTACAATAATTGTGAAGCATGTGTATTATTTATGGTGAGAGACTCCCCCTAGTGGTGTATACTGAGTGTTGTCTCGTATATAGAATCCTTGTTTGGATATTTTCACATTAAGGACCCATTCACACTAGCCTCTGCGCTACATCACACAGCAGCTGGTGTGCAGTGCCCAGCCCAGTGCTGATGCACCGATTTCGGCGCATTGCTTTGTGTGCTTTTTTTTAGAACGTTATTGAAATGTCAAAAGTGACATTTCATTAAAGGAGAACAATCGAGAAGTGAGCGAGCGGCGGTATGTGTTCGCTCACTTCCCAATCTATTGAGCCGACGTGTCACAGTTTCATTGTCACACGTCGGCTCGAACTATGAGAATAAGTGATTTTCACTCACCTCATAGTTCTCCACCTTTTAGGCTCTATGGGAACGGCATGGTACGAGGCAAATGTAATGCAGCGCATCCCACCGCACTATAAAACATTACTGCATGCAGTACATTTTTTCAGCACACACCACTGTCTTCTCACCACAATGCAGTGTGCATCTATGACTTGGAAAATTCACACCAGATGTGTTGGGGCTGCACTGGAAAAAAAAATGGCCAGTGCAGCCCCAGGGCATCTGTTTGTGAATTAGCACACATTATGGTACAACGCAATGCAGCGCACACTAGGAGTGCTGGTGCGTTGCATTACCATTCATTCTAAATAGTAGCCCAAGGCACTTCCTGGAGGGCACCGCAATACCATATGGGGAAAAAAGGCAATGCATGCACTACTTTTTTCACAACAACACAAGGTATTATGGTAACGCACACATGCCGGAAGGTACATTGGGGTGCCATTCAGAATGAATAGCAATGCAATGCACCAGTGCACCCAGCCTGCGCTGCATAGCGTTGTGTGACGGGTGTGCTAAACAGGTACCTTGCTATTAACATAACAACATTGTGTGGACAAACACAAAATGGATCCAATTTCTGTCCATCATAAAGCCACAATAAGATCTAAAGGGAATATGCTGTGAATTACACATTTTCACACCATCCAATGCGTTCACGCATGGATGCACTGGTTCGCATAAACAAAGCCTCCCTGTGTTCTGGGGAGAGAGGGTGGATGGAGGTGCCATTTATTTGAATGGCACCGGAAACACGCCTCCCGCCTGCATTGCGATCGGCCGCACCAGAATGCGTGGTACCACAATGCCCTGCGTTCCAGTGTGGTGCAATTGCAAAAAATAGTGCATGCACATCTTTCTGGAGCACAGGGCATTGTGGTACCACACTTTCCAGTGCGGGTGATCGCACAGCGGGAGGGAGGTGTGTCTGTGGTGCCATTGAAATGAATGACACCACCACGGCCGCTCATACCCCAGAACACAGAAAGGCTTTGTTTTTGCGGTCTAGTGTGTTTATGGCACAGAACCATGCTGTGAACGCATTGGATGGTGTGAACAGGCCCTAAGTGGTTATGTACACAGGTGCAGGATTCACAAGCAAGGCACATACTGTATGATCATATTAGTATGCATTTATGTGTTTTCACCAAGAAAAGAGATTACAGTCTAAATATAATGTATTTGTCATGCATTTTCCATTCATTCACATTGCACCCCCCTTGACTTGTATAGAGGAATTATATGCCGCAGAATGAAACCTGCTGTTTTTACAAAAACACTACAGGATGCAACATGATGCATTCCAAAAGAAACAGTTGATGCAAATTAACAATGTTGCATAAGACACCATTCAGAATTTAAACACTGATTTGTAGAGCCCCCCAAATATTCCATTATGTGTTCTTTGTACTTTGTACTGAGTGACAGTCACGGCACTTGAGACATGCTTGATACATCAACCTATATTTGAAACATCTATCAATAGCCAATATGGCTCTAAACACACCTGTAAGGTAAGGCTAAAGCCAAAACTTGCTGTTTTTACATTTTGGATAAGGGTTAGATCACTGTCAGGTTTCTATTCCTGCCTGTTTCTCCAGCAGAGATTCATCCTCTCTTCTTGTCCTGGTGGCCATTGTCACATGGACTAAAAATGTGGCCTCAAAATGAAGGAAATGCAAAATGTTTAGTTGTCATTGAAACAAAAAGACATGGGAACTCTTTCAAATGGGACATCAGTTACAGTGACAGTTGTCTAAAATGGCATTTTTCTTTCACTGGGAGAATTCTTCTCACTTTCTGTTGTGTCTACGGTATAGGGAGTGAAGAGAGATTTCCCCAATGGTACACAGAAGAAGTTTCAGGGGATATGGAATCCCCCTCCGATCACCCCCTTCCACCCATACACAAGGTTAGTTTATGTTTACCTTCTGAAGCTGATTTTTACTCAAGTCCACCATATCCCTTGCTACCCCCTTTTTCCTGCTGTGAGGGCCAGAGCTAGTCTGTGAACATGCCAACTAGTTACTTTTTTGTGATATTTACTAAATTATGGGTAGTCTCCCTGTAGGCACCTAGTTTTACACCTCTCCCCCTAATTACATAATTTGACAAAACATAGGAGGTTATAAGTGTTTCTGGAGGGGTGTAAATGACCGTCCAAGAGAGATATGTTAAAAGAAATCTCAAAATGTATTACTATTATAAACTTGTATAAATACATACATGATTCAAAACAATCTTAATATATAAAACAGAACCCTGCAGAGGATGTATTTGTATATTCATTATTTAACCCGGTCTAAAATTCATTTGGTCCGACATATCATTATGTTGTTCAATATAATCCAGATGTGGTTACATTATTAAATAACAGATGATGTTATCCTAAGCATGGCTTAACTTAATAGGCCCCGACGCGTTTCGCCATAGGCTTCATCAGGGGACCCACTGAGGAGGAATCTATTGATAAGAAGATTTTCTTCGTTTAGATATACATCATATCAAACATTCATTAATGCATACGTTTGTATCTATTGTTCATACATCATCATATTCCTATATGTGACCCCCATCTGGGTCAAATAAATCATATATAGTTGCTCTGAAGGCCGTTAATCACCATGCAGGGTTGATCTACGGTATGAGGGAGAAGTGCCTGGAAAGCCAATTAGGGGCGGGCGTGGGATGGACCCACCGTTAGCTCCACTGCTTCCCTGGTTTGTCACACCTGGGACCCCGGGGTCTTATGGGGAGGGACACACATATGGCATCAAGTCGTCCGGTCACAGTCACCAGGAATAGTTTATTCTAAGGTAAGATGTTTAAAAACACTGTATTTTTATTGGGTCTCTCTGTCATAGGGAATTCCATAGGGTATATGCTAAGTCTTAGATATAATCCAACAATCCTTCTTTGCATTTCATCTAAATATTTATGCAAATCAATTTGGTTAATTCTAATTTTCTAGTATAAGTGTTTTTTATTTGTAATTATACTGCTTATTTCAATTGGCAAAAAAACTAGGTGTGGGAAATGTTTGACCCGATTGCTGTCGATATTGTACATATATGTATGTGGGATTTGTGTGAGAGCGCAAAGGTTTTTTTTTCATTTTTATTAGGAGTGGTTATTTTAGAATGACCTCAAAGTAAGAAGAGTAGTGTAGAGCACGGGGGGGCGTGTCCTAGATCTCATGGCGGCGGGACACACCTA
>NW_017308693.1:151854-152126 GCF_000935625.1 Nanorana parkeri
ACACGCTTCCTGGCGACGGAGCAACAGGAGCGACTGCGGGGTTCTCCTACACGGGCGGACTCGTTAACCGGGCCACCCACATACAACCGAGGAGCGGAGGCTATGGCTGCCTGCACTGAGCAAAATGAAACTCGAGATCGGCGCTCACTGTCCCCGGTGGATGAATTGGTGAGAGCACTCCCCACCAGAAATGAGCTGACGGCTATGTTCACCCACTTGGAGCAATCCCTCAAGACAGATATTTTGTCTCTTAGAGGGGAGGTTACACACCT
>NW_017308693.1:153878-154116 GCF_000935625.1 Nanorana parkeri
TCTCATATAGCTTATAAACGTCTCCACTTTTTGAAAACACTCTTACACAAACTGCAACTGATAGACACCTGGAGGATATTTCATCCCCAGGAGCGTGACTATACATTTTTCTCCTCTATTCACAATACTTATACAATAAAGTTTCAATTTTGTCCTCTACACTATCAGATCATGCTCCTGTATTAATGTCAATGAAGTTAGTGAGGGACTCTTGGTCGCCCCAGACTTGGAGACTGAA
>NW_017308694.1:0-81753 GCF_000935625.1 Nanorana parkeri
TTTGTGGCGTGTTTGTGAGGTTAGTAAATCAACCCCCATGTCTTTGCAGAGGTTTGAAAACAAATGACTGTTAAGGGCACGGCTTTTAATGAAGTTAATGATTTTGATAGTATCGCGAAGCACAACATCTAACTCAGGTGATAATTTTTTGGCTACAAGTGCCTCTCGATGGATCATACAGTGAGTAAAAGTGATATGTTTATTGCCAGCAGCTTTAACTTTTGCTACAAATCCAACATTTTCACCCATCATTGCTCCAGCACCGTCTGTACAGACTCCTACACAATTAACCCACTGTAAACCTCCATTTGTGAAAAATTCATCAACTTTAAGGTATATATCTTCTCCTCTTGTGTGCCCTTCCAAAGGGCGACAAAACAGTAATTCCTCATGAATACTTCCTTCATAAACAAATCTTACATAAAGCAACAACGGTGCCATGTTAGAAATGTCAGTTGTTTCATCTAACTGAATTGCAAACCTTGGGCTGCCCTTAAGCCTGGTAATAAGCTGCTGGAATTGGTCATCACTAATTTCTGAAATTCTTTTTGAAACCGTATCATTCGATAGAGGAATTTTACGCATTTCATCCCCATACTTTTACCCATGAACGATTTCAGACATTTTAATAGCAGCAGGTAAGACAAGATCTTCTCCAATTGTGTAGGGATTTTAACTTTTAGCAATTAAATAAGAAGTTTCAAAAGATGCAAGTAAATACTTTTCGTTAACAGTAACAAATTTTTCTAAACATTGTTTTTCTTTTTTTGAAAATGTTAAAAGTCTTTCAAAATATTCCTTCGGTTTATTGCAGTACTCTGCATGCTTTGTATTAAGATGCCTTTTTAGTTTGGCTAGTTTCATGCTCTCCGCAGCCAAAACTTCTTTACAAATTAAGGAAAGAGGTTTTTCCACACCATCATTGTTATTAGAAGTAAATCCATATTGCAAAAATGATTCAACATATTTTCTTTTTCTTGTCGATTTAGGTGTACTACTACCTGGTATCGAAGACTCTGCCGCATTGTCATCAGTATTTTTACCTCTTTGGTCTAAATTTAGCCACTTATTCATAACCGAAAATTAATTTTGTTCTAAAATATAAATAAATATTGCAAAAAAAATTATTAAATACTAGCTTTAGTTTATGAAATTACATGTGTGCTTAATTAAACAAATTGCTGCAGAACTATTATTAAAGGACTTTTGTCTGTACTTGTTGCACATAAACACATCCAATTGATTTCAGCATGCACCCCAGATCCTCTGGTCCCTCTCCCCTTCATCCCACATATCTCCCTTCATCCCCCTTAGTTTGTCTCTTGGAGTGTCACTGTCACTGACTAAGAGTGACCCATCTGACAGCCAGTGTCAAGAATGTGTTGGCTGTCAGCAACTGCCTGAAAGTGACACCTGTCAGACAGCCAGTGACAGGAGTGTGATTATTGACAGCAAACACATCCCCTTCGCTGGTTGCCTGACATTGACGAGGGTGCTATTACTGACAATCTGCCTGAGAGTGACGGTCAGTAACAGGAGTGTGATTGCTCTCAGCGGCTGCCTGAAAGTGTCACTGGTGGCTGCTGACAACAGTAACAGTCCTGTCACTGGCTGTCTGAACCGCTGCCAGGAGCATGTCTGCTAATAGGCCCCCGCCCAGCGTCGGTCGGTGTCTTGTGTTACAATCAAAGCACAGGGTACCTCTAACATGTACGTTTGCTTACCTGATCCCTGTTCCACCAGCAGCTGCTGCTCAAATCTTTTCTTTCAATTGCGGGCTTCTGGACAGTCTCACGGTGTCCTTTTGTGCAGGCTATCTGTCCGGCATTGTATTTAATGCTGTGAGAGGGTCTGCGATCACAGGAGCGAGAGGGAGAAGAGATGGTGGGAGCCGATCTTGTAGTGTGCAGTGAGCCTGTGGTACCAAGAGATCAGGTCACAAGCAAGCATTTAACCTTTGCAGTGCAGGGGGAGCCCCACCGCAAGGGGATATTTTTGTTTACCTCAGAGGTAGGTTGATTATCGCATTGCAGCCGGCTCAATCTGTTGAGGCGGGAGGGGGCGTGGCAGTGCAGTGAATGGCACCACAGCCACACCCTCCGGCCACAATGCGATCGGCCACACAGGAACGCATGGCACATAAATGCCTGCGTTTCGGTCTGGTCAGAAAAATAGTGCTTGCAGCATTTTTTTGGTCCGGACCAGACCTCAGGCATTGATGTGCTTTGCGTTCCAGTGCGGCCGACCACATTGTGGCAGGAGGGTGTGGCTGCATTCACTGCCACGTCCCCTCCCTCCCCACAACAAATTGAGGTGGACGCAATGCGATCTAGTGCGATATGGCCACATTTGGGCCAGAACGGTGTGAGGATGATGTGAACTAGCCCTTAAAGGCCCAACCACACCAATTGCATTGCATTCTAGAGCGGCAGCTGCTGGAACGCACAGCAATTGCTCACTAAACTTCACCCTTCGTTCTTGGGGGGGGAGGTAGCGTGGTGGTGCATTGAAGTCAATGGCACCGCAGCCAGGCCCCCCCGCATGCAATTGGGCATGTGGCAAAACATTGCAGGTGTTCCGGTCCACTGCAAACGCAAAGAATGCTGCATGCTTTATTTTTTGCATGCACAGTGGACTGGAATGCAGGCAATATGTTGGCGCGCATGCCATCGCACTGCGGGCAGGGGGCGTGGCTGCGATGCCATTGGCTTTAATGCACTACCACGCCCCCTCCCGCCCCAGAATGAAGGGGGAAGTTTAGTGAGTGATTGCTGTGCGTTCCAGCAGCTATCGCTCTAGAATCCACCGCAATTGGATTCAAAGGATTCGTCCAGCAGGCAAAAGAAATTTAACTTAATTTACCATTTTCCAGTCAGTGTCCCCCAGACTGTCTTACAGGATTCATAGTTAAAATGGTGGTGCACTCAGCACTAAAAAAATTATCCCTTCCTTCCATACCCCCGCATAGGTCAGTGTGACTCCTCCGCACCATATGCTTCTGCCGCGTAGAACTCCACTCCTGGGAAAAGAAAGTTTCCTGCACGTACGCAGCAAGGTAGGTACCAAGTGCAGGGAGAGGGGGGCGGGACATACAGACATACAGTACACAGATGACACAGATTGCTCTAAAAAAAAAAACGTTCTTGGAGCCCGAACCTTGCCAGCCTCCTGTGCCTCACTCAAGAATTGTGCTGAACCGCTACTAATAGCCGGGGATTTCGATCGCGGCGACCCCCCCATTCACTTGGGGTCGCGACCCACACATTAAGAACCGCTGCTCTAAAAAACAATATATTTTGACAACCAACCAGCTCTTGGCTCCTTTTCAGATGTTTTCCAGTTTCTTCTTACTACTGTTTGTAAAAAGTCTAAAATGAACACTCACGTGAATGATGATGCGTTTGCATGCATTCCAGAGCAGGTAAAATAGGGCCTGCTGCAGTTTTTCTACCTGCTCTGGACCTGCTCTGGAATGGAACGCTGCGATGTGAACTGGAGCTAAAAATATAATTGGAATACATTGGATGCAGTTTTGCTCCGGTCTGTAACTGCTCTGCTCCTGGTACGCGCTTGGTGTGAACAAGGCCTGAGTCTGAGCAGTCTTGTACTGTGAAAAGGAAAGTACTTGTGCCAAGCTTACTCTTTGGTTAACTCGTAGTGTTCTGGGAATCATTTAATAAAAACAAATATGAAATATCTGTTTAAAACATATAAAGTTAATAAATAATTAATTTTAACCCCAGGCAGTATTTTACCTTTAAAGTGTCAGGTGCAGCAGGACAGAAGAGCAGGTGATAGCAGTGTCCTGCATAGCAGGACAAAAGGACAGGTGGCATCAGTGTCCTGTACAACAGCACAAAGGAACAGGTAATGCCACTGTCCTGCACACCAGGAGAGAATGGGAGGTGACTTGTATAGTGAAACAAAAAGATAGGTGACCTCAGAATCCTGTTCAGAAAGCCAGGTGACATCAGTGCACTGTGGAGTAAGTAGTATAGCTTATCAAGTAAAACAATGCTGTGACCTTTAGCCTCCTATTTCTGATTAGAGATAAGGGAGAAGGGGTGGTGGCTTGGTGTGACCCACTGACAGTTGCATGTCAGCAATTCTTGGTATAATTATGATGTATCCCAAAGTGTACTGTGATTCCATCCTCCAACCCCTACTTCACTACAGGACCAGTGGTGATGTAGGGGGATCGATGAATAGAACAATAACACGTGGTTAAACACAGGCATCTGACATTCCCAGAGAACTATCTATAACAGCCCTTCTACAACGTATTATGGGGACCAGCTATTTTAATCTTTCCAATGACGGACAGGGTTGCTTTAAACTTTGCTGCAGCTCTTAACTACATATATATAACAGTCACAACCTTATCGAAGCTTCTATTCCTAAGACAATGGCATCACTATTTACATAGCATGGTACTCCCAGTAGTATGGCATCACTTGGAAACATGCTATCACTAGAATGAAAAGGCACCTGTCTGTTTAAATGGCAGTACTTAATGCATGGAACTCTGCTATCCCCTCTGTATCACTGTGATAGTATGGCATTACCCTGGTATAATTTTACTACTCTTATAACATGGCATCACCCTGTGGCAAAGACTCTTTTATTGTCTTATTATCTCTCATATAGAATGGAAGCAGTGGCGTGGCATGACATCAGTCAGTCTAGTATCTTGGAGTCACCCTAGTAACATTGATTACCTCTTTTAGTATGGCATCACTCTGGCAGGTTTGATCCTTATGTGTACCACTACTCGAAGCATAGCATTGTTCTGTTAACAGAATATTGATTTGTTAGTATGGCACCACTCTGCAAGCTTGGAATGGTCTGATAACATTGTGCCTCTATTAGTATGGTATATTTATGGCTTTACAAGCATGGCACTTACTTTGCTTAGAAAATGATATGATGATTCCACTATGGTATTTTGTGTACACCCCCACACTGCACCCTTCTACACATATCATAGCTCCTTTGACATGGATGTGCAGGGTATCACCATTAGTGTTGGACTGGATGTTCGAGTTGAACCCAAGTACGACTCAAACATCGCTAGTTGAACTATAAGGGCGTTCGGCGATCTGTTCGACAATGCGTTTTGTGTAGCCCTAATTGGCTAAAGGCTTGCACCCGACCTGTAAGAGCCATGATTGGGCAAAGTCATCATGACTTTGCCCAATCATGGCTCACCTGTCAGATGACGTAAAACTCCACAGTTGGGCATAGCTCCGCCCAATTGTTTATGTTTTGCCGGCATCTGTCAAAATGCCATTATGCGGCGGGTGTTCGCCATGAGCGGACGAGATGGCAGTCGTCGGTTTTTTATTATTTCAATTTATTTTTTATTTCGTCGACGTCATGGACAACGCTGGATGTCGTGATTGACCCTGGATTACGTCAATGGATCCATTTTTTTTAGTTTTTCTTTAACAATAAAGGACTTGTCCAAATCCTTTGGTCTGTTTTTTTTAATTTCAATGTTTGTTTTTAACTCTTCAGTGATTTTACTCTTTACCCATTTACAAGGAGGGGCACATATGGGTGCCCCTTTATTAAAGGGGTATCCTGATGTAAATAAGCCGCCTGCCCACACCCCCACAACCAACACCCCAGGGCTTGTGGGGAAGAGGCACTTGTCCCCATCGGATACATGGGGTCCCTCCTCAATATTCCTACCAGAGCTTAAGGGTCTGGTATGACTTTGAGGGGGAACCCCATACACTTCTTTTTTTTTTTTTTTTTTACACGGGGCCCTCCTAAATATTCCTACAAGACCTTAAGGGTCTGGTATGACTTTTGGGGGGAACCCCATGCTTTTTTTAAAACAAATTTGGTGCGTCCTAACAATCCTACCAGACCTAAAGGGTCTGCTATGGTTTAGGAGAGAGAACTGCGCGCTTAAAAAAAAAAGGTAATTTGTTTTTCTTTAGAAATGTCAGTTTTGATGCAGCAGGTTCTATACATTGTACAGGCAGGTTAAGGGGACCCCCCAGGCATGATTTTAAAGGAATTTTTCATTTTTATTGTTACCCTTTAAAGGAGAACTATGAGGTGAGTTATTTTCACTCACCTCATAGTTCTAGCCAACCTGTGACAATGACACTGTCACAGGTCGGCTCATTAGATCGGGAGGTGAGCGAACACATACCGGGTTCGCTCACCTCTCGATCCTGTCATGGCTCTCTGCCGTGACAGAGGAGGGGGTGGATTCCCCTCTCCCCGCTCCGATCCGCCAGCGCTGACTGACGGAACAGACTGGGGAGGGGGCGGGTGCAGCTGGCTCTGCCTATCTAGCTGTCACTCACGCAGCTGGGCGGATCTCGACATCGATGTCAGGATCCGCTCCGGCGACTCAGCTACAGCTCGCGGTATACTGAGCCTAGGGTGACGGGAGGACACTAGTTTGTGTCCTCCCGTTAACCTAAGGAGAACTATGGGGAAAAGCCCTGACCCCATAGTTCTCCTTTAAGTAATGTTAAAATATACTGCTCCTTTAAAAACTGTATTTTTTAAAAGTTTTTTTTTCATTGATTCCTGTCCCCCAGGGCAGTACCCCGGATCCCCATACACTTTTTATGGCCAATAACTTGCATTGAGTTCAAGTTCGAATTCAAACTTTTTGGATATTCTAAAGTTTGAATTTGAACCGGACTCGGACCTGTTCGGCTCATCACCATGCAGTATCTAAGTGAATATTTTGCAACCAAGCCTTTTTTTCTTAGACTTTCTCTCTACTCTTAGCAAAGCATCTACTGCTAATCTTCTTGCTTCTTCTGTGCTGCCTGTAACAACAAGTATTCTAGTCATCTGATATGGTCACATAATAATAATATACATATGTCCTTTAAAAGGAGAACTATGAGGTGAGTGCTTTTCACTCACCTCATAGTTCTAGCCGACCTGTGACAATGAGACTGTCACAGGTCGGCTCAGTAGATCGGGAGGTGAGCGAACACATAACGGCGTTCACTCACCTTTCGATCCTGTCACGGCTCTCTGCCGTGACAGGGGAGGGGCTGTATTCCCCCCTCCCCGCATCCTATCAGCCAGCGCTGACTGGCGGAACGGACGGGGGAGGGGGCGGGTACAGCTGGCTGTGCCTCTAGATAGGCAGAGCCAGCTGTCAGTCATGCAGCTGGGCGGATCCCGGCATAATTGTCGGGCTCCGCTTCAGCTGCGGCGTCTCAGTATACGGGAGGATGCGAGTTTGTGTCCTCCCGTTACCCTAAGGAGAACTATGGGGAAATGCCTTAACCCCATAGTTCTCCTTTAACTTACAGCCAACATACCAAGACACCAGTGTACAGCATAAATGCAGTGTTCTTCTGTAAAAAAAAGTCTTCAGTCACGTTCATCATAGCATAGAAGGTTCACAAATGCTCACTGGCAAGGAGTATAATAGAGTTCAGCATAGCTCAAGGCAATGAATACATTTTTTTTTGTATTTGATTATTTTGCTGAGTCTGTTGATTTAAAGGGAATGAAGTGGGTTTAGAGATTTGAAATTTATCTGAATGTGAAATAAATAATCCGCGCTTCTGGAGAAGAGACTAAATTAAAAAATATGTATTTGTTAATTAAGACCTAAAGCAGCACTAAAAGAGGATGGAAGAATCCTTTCAGCGATCGAGAAATGTATATCAATGTCTGCAGACAAGGCTGTGGAGCAGACTAAGGATTTTCACTGACACTGTGTCTGGGAGGATCCAGCTTCGCTTCTGGGATATAGCCGGCGCTACGGGGGAGAGGACCGGACACTCGACTTGCGGGGACTTGGAGTGGAGACGGCTGGGTCCAAGTTTGAAAGCGCGATTGCAGGCTCAAGTGTTACTAGCCAAAAGCCTTCGATCGGGCTCCATTTGGTGAGTACCCACCCAGGAGGGGTTGTCGGACCACCACTAGGAAATACATACCATCAACAATTATTTTTTTGCACACGTTTTCTACGTTTATTTTTCACTGAACACTTTATTTCAACGTTTTTATAATAATTTTTTTTGCGTGGATCGTTCATATATTGTTATATATTGGATGGTTTTTACACAGTGGTTGAATTCTTTTATTGTCCTACTCATTATCCTGTTTTTCACAGTACAATCGAATTATTAATTTTAATTTTTATCTTTGTTTTATGATCCTATGTAAGATACATCACTTGGTTTTAGGCCAGACTGCTTAAACCCTAATTTCACTTTTTTTACCTGGTTGCACTAAGTTTCATAGTATTTATACCTTTAGCGCTTTGATATACATTTCTCGATCGCTAAATTTATCTGAATGCAATGGGTGTCAGTAATGCTTTTCTGTTCCACCGATCATTGGGAAACGTCTACAATATTTATGACGCTCTAGCAGCACCCACTGACACAAATAAGAATTGTGAAAGAAAACTTAATGCTGGTTTTCATACACAATATGAAATCTACATATTTAGACAAGCACAATTGCGTGATGAAACCAGATGCAGGCCAAGAACAGTGAATGTTCAAATACTGATGAATATTGAAGAATGCATAGATAATACAAAGCAGCCACTCTTCAAATCTAAAGAGATAGGCATAAAACTGTCTTTCTGCAGGATTATGAGCAAGTTCCAGAAATAGCTATTAGAGATGCTGCTATGATGGGAAGCTATTGCACTAGTTGTCAATTTACTTTAGCAATTGTTTACAAAGAAGAGATAATCAGACTATCAAGGAGCCAAATGAGAAGCATCCTTTCAGTTTTTGCCTAAAAAATCATCATTTTTTACTTGATGTCAAAAATAAACGTTTAAAATTCTTCTAGTCCACCACTGTACAATAAAAACAATATTAAATTAAGACAGTGGAGGGCGCATGCACGAGCCCCGCTAAGATGGCCGTTTAGCGTGTGATCTCAGCGCCACGGCAGCCGTAATTCTCCGACCCCCGGCTCTGCGGTCGCCTTCCCTACACTCGTTGCCACGGGAGGTAAAGTCCCTAGATTTTGACAGTTACCTGGGGATGTGGATCTGCCTGAGGCCGGTCGAATGGAGAGCTCTGTGCTCACTCTGATGAGAGGAGTCGGACGGCTCCTCCCCTGCTCGGTGACTGTCTGAGACTGCGCCAGCTGTTAATACTGGACATCCGACTGGAGGTATGTGGACGCTGGACTGCATGCTGCCGCTGACCTGATAGAGCCCCTGGGTCCTGGATGATGACAGAGCTATACAGCGAGATGGTGCAGGGGACGGCTGACTACTAGTGTTGGCTCCAGAGTTTTGCCTATATATGCTGAGGAAGCATCACAAATAAACTTTTGCTGGTTGCTATGCACCTTTATCCACTGAATTGCAAGTATTTATTCAAAGTTATACAAGATTGCCACCGATGTCATATGCTGAGGAGGCAGCGCATATAAACTTTTGCTGTTGGCTATGCACTTTTACCCATTGAATTGCAAGTATTTATTTAAAGTTATACAAGACTGCTACTGATGTTGATATGCATCTTTACCCACTGAACTGCAAGTAATGAAAAGTTTTCAAAGTTATACAAGACTGCCACTGATGCCATATGCTGAGGAAGCAGCGCATATACACTTTTGCTGGTTGCTATGCACCTTTACCCACTAAATTGCAAGTATTTAAACATTTTCAAAGTTATAAAAGACTGCTACTGACGTTAGATGCTGAGGAAGCAGCGCATATAAACTTTTACCGGTTGCTACGCACCTTTACCTACTGAATTTGGGTGACTACACACATACCTAAAGTATTAAATACATCTCGATGGCCGGGGGAGACCGAGACGGTCTAGGAAGCAAACACAGAAGCAACGGCCTGAGACCCGGAACTCTAAGATGGATGCCGTATCTTCGCCCTCTCTTACACAGCAGAAGCAGCCACGAGCTAGGCACAGTGATGTGGAGGATTCCTCCGATTCTCTGCATCGGACACCAGTGAGTACAGATTCCCCTGACCAGAAATCACCTGCTTCTACGGTATCTCTTATTGAGCGTAAAATAGAGGAGATATTATCTATTCAGAGAGATCTTCCAGTTGATTATAAGCCACCATGCGTAATGCATGGCGACCATATCCCAGTGGATATAGCAGGTGATCATCCTCTAAGTGTTAAATTGTCTGATCTTTTGGACAGGGGACTAGCTCGTACGGCCAAACAAATCATAGCAGACATAAAAGCAGATATTCAGGAACTGGGAACATGGATTGACTTTATTGAGCAAAAAGTAGATGCCACAATTACTCACATCAATAAAAATACTGTTAATATTAAAACTGTACAAACTCAATTAGAAGAGGCTTTGACCAAAATAGATGATTTTGAAAATCGGTCTCGGAGAGGCAACTTCAGGATTAGAGGACTTCCATTACCGACCTGGATGCCACAGTTCGATTGTTTCTAAAGGACACTCTCCCTGGCATACCATACCACAAGTTCAAACTAGATAGGGTCCACAGAGCGCTTATTGCACTGCGCCCTGATGACCCAGCTCGGGGCATCCTTGTTAGACAACACTATTGCCAGATTAAAGAAATGTTCATGGTTAAAGTCCGGAATATCTCTGATCTGCAGATTGCATCTCACCCGATACAAATTTTTGCGGATATCTCCCCGGTTACCATACAGAAAAGGAGAACTTTGAGGCCCCTTTTGCAAATTCTGTCTAAGCACGCTATTAAGTACAGATGGGCTTTTCCATTGCGAGTGCACTTATTTTTAAAGAATAAGTCTTACTCTTTCTCTACCCTTTTAGAGGGAGAAGAGCTGTTTTTGCAACTGGGCTTGCGCACAACAGAGCACTTTACAACCAGTCAAGTGTCCACCACAGGTTACTACGAACAGAGGAAACACAATTGCCCCGTTGTCACCATTATGGGCTCGACCACACTCACGCTCTTCAGCCCCTATCACCCCGACCTGATGAGAACTCGGGGGGGGTGAGAATGGCTGCTGTGCTTCGATTGACAACTACAAGTCCTTTTGGTGTGTCCCTAATATATGTTAGTTAAGGGTATTAGTTTATTAAACACTTTTGGTATGGAATGAATTTCAAGTTAAAATGTTTGATAAATGGAAGTGGTGAGCTCAGAGGTAGCTCACATTCACTCATTAAAATAGATTATTTAACCACTTATATGTAGGTTTGGACAACACACTTTTTTAAAATCACTGACACATACTGTTATTAATTGATGCTTTTTAATATTAATAGCTAATCAATTATCCTATTTTATTTATTATCTATCACATAATAATTTTTATATGTGCACTTATAGGGGGTGAATGTGAGGAATAAAGCGATTTTGGATGAAATCACTTAACATATTGGGCTTACACTTACACAATAAGCCTCTGATAAGTATCAAGATGTCATTGGGACTTGGTAGATCGAGGTATGTCAGCCCTAATTATTCAGCTAGGCTGATCAGCCTATAACTACGCATCTAAGATTATATGGAACTTGGGGCTGCTATGCCTTGATTGACATCTACAAGTCCTTTTGGTGGACTGTTGATATTAGACATATAGGAATTTGTATATATCATTTAGGAACTCAAATATTTAATAGGATTCAAGGGACATTAGTTTTACTGTAATTATAACGAATTAGTCGCCCTCGTGACTTGGTTGATCGAGGTAAGGCAGACTTTATTATTCAGCTATGTTGATCAGCTTATATGTGCAGATCTAAGATTATATTGAATGCAACTATTTAATTTTGGTTTTTAGATGCTATATATCCGGGGCGGGGTTAGGCTGCCGATTGTAGTCGTTTGCTCTCACTTGACTTGACCATTAGGGAGGTTCCCTGCTCGAGTCAAGTAAGCTGCCCTCAATGGGCAGCTCCTAAATTGTATTTTTCGATAGGGTACTTAGAGGCCCTAAATGTTGTTTTTTATGTAAACTGTCAGGTTAATTGTTGTATGTTTACTTTTTCTTAGTTTATTTTTTGTATTTTATTTTTAATTTTCACCTTATTGGTCGGGGTGGAATGGGCTACCTAAATGCTCCAGGTTCCAGTCACGTGGGAATTTCCTGGTAACAATGATATGGGCTTATTATCGATTTGGGTGGGGAATTGAGCAGCTACCTGGGGAGCAGATTGGTCTGATACAGCCATTTACAAATCATGGCTTCTGGTAGAACTGATATTCGCATAGCTACACATAATGTTCAAGGCCTGAACTCGCCTGTTAAACGGCAAATGGCTTTCAATCATTATTTCTCCCAAAAAATAGATGTACTTTGCCTCCAGGAAACGCACTTCCCAAATAGTTATAATCCATCGTTTATACATAAACATTATACTCAATACTATTTGGCGAATGCGGCAGATAAATCTAAGGGCGTAGCCATCTTATTTGCTAGACATGTCTTATTCAGATTACAATTGGAAATAAAGGATCCCGGAGGACGCTATTTGTTGGCGAAGGGTTTTATTGGGGACCATCTCTTTACGATCATTTCTTATTATGCCCCCAACTCAGCACAAATCCCCTTTTTTACTCATCTTTTTACAACACTGTCTCCTCATATCGAGGGGACAGTAGTACTAGCTGGGGATTCAAATTTAGCTTTGCATCTTAAACTGGATAAATCTCACCCAACGGGGTCCAAGTTGAAATACCCCTCCAAACGTGGATTAAGGCTGACAAAGCATCTTCACTCGCACTACCTAGTGGATGCATGGCGTAAATGTAACCCCTCTACGAGGGATTACACTCACTTTTCGCATGCCCACGCCACTTATGCTCGTATAGATCATATTTTTGTTTCACCCCAGATGCTTGTAGGCATAGGTTCGGTTAGACTTAGGGAGACTTCATGGACTGATCATTCACTTGTGGTAATGACCTCTTCCTTGGCCCAACCTGTTCGGGGACAATTTCATTGGAGACTCCATGGGGTTGATTTACTAACCTTATAAACACACCACGAACGTGTATACACCTCTGCAGTGTGTTCCCTCCCAGCATGATCTATGGGTGGAATCTAAACACCTTTGTAATGTGTACACACCCAGCAGGTGTGTTGTGCAAAGCCCTGAAGGAATTCCAAGGTGATGTTGGGTAAATTAGCTCTATGTTGTGTTGCTTGCGTTGATGAATGCAAGGAATGTAAATGCATGAGCTAACCATTTTTGTCTAAACTGTGAAGCAGCATTATATATGCATCATGTGCATGATTTTTCCATATATGGCATTAGTGGAAATATGCTTTTAGAGACTTTTTGGTTGATAAATACGTTTTGCTGTGTGAAAATCACACACACCTGGTGTGTGTGTGTGTTTAGGTTAGTAAATCACCCCCCATGACTCACTACTGAGTGATCCGGGGGTGATAGTGGAAGTTCAAGCCCTTCCTACTCAATATTTTAGTATTAATACTCCTTCAGTTGCCTCGCCCATCACTAATTGGGAAGCTCATAAGGCAACTTTAAGAGGGGCCTTAATTTCCATTGCTACGCGTAAGAAACGCCAACGAACGTCACATATTTCCAAATTAGAGGGGGAGATGCTTGTCTTGTCCCGCGCACACAAACGTAAGCCAACGAAGGACCTTCTAGACCGTATTAATCAAACTCGTTTGTCGCTAAATTTGGCCCTTACGACAGTGGCGGAGCGGAGCCTTCGTTGGTCTCATCATAAATTCTACTCCCACGGGGACAAATCTGGGCACCTGTTAGCTGTTAAACTATCTCCTAAATTGCGTAATTATTCGATCCCTAAAATAAGATGTGCGATTGGGACATATTTGCATAATCCTAAAGTGGTAGTCCAGGAGTTCGAATCTTTCTATACCCGATTATATGCTAACACCTATAATTCCTCTAAACCGCTAATACAGCAATTTTTAAGATCTGTGACACTCCCTAGTTTAGATCCTGAACATATAGCCTTACTGGAAGAACCAGTCACTCAATCTGAAATTAAACAAGCTATCAAACAGACAAAAATATCTTCTGCTCCTGGGCCAGATGGCTTTTCAGCTGGTTACTATAAGAAATTCGAAGAGATACTTTTACCCCATCTTGAATCTCTGTTTACAGCTATTGGTAAAGGCGACCCCCTGAGTCTGCAAATGAATGAGGCGTTCTTAAGTTTAATTCCTAAGCCTAATAAGGATCTAGGAGAAGTAGCTAATTATAGACCTACATCCTTGATAAATAACAATTTGAAATTGCTTACGAATGTTTTAGCTAATAGAATTAATTTGTTTTTGGCTACCTATATACACAAAGACCAAGTGGTGTTCATTAGAGGGAGACAGGGGCCAGATCAAATTCGTAGAGCAATCAATATAATATCTTTGTTAAAGTCTGGATGGGGCGGGAAGTCAGATGCCACTGGCTTGTTGTTATCAATTGATTTACAAAAGGCCTTTGACTCAATATCTTGGACTTACCTTTTTACTGAAAAAGTGGGAGTTCGGCATCGGGTTTATGAGCTTATTTTCGGAATCTGTATACCCTGCCTTCAGCTACTATTAAAATGCAGGGATTTAAATCAGCCCCAATTCCAATATGTAAAGGCACTAGACAAGGTTGCCCCCTCTCCCCTTTATTATTTGCTTTGGTGATGGAGCCCCTGGCTATTTCTATACGGGAGAATCTTAACATTAAAGGAGTACAATGTGGAGCCGGAGAACACAAATGTGCCCTTTTTGCAGATGATTTACTGCTGTTTCTTGACTTTGACTATGCTGCCCAATGTAATGTCATCTCTCGATAGATTTGCAAAGGTATCTGGGCTTTATATAAATACGGCTAAGTCTCTAGCTCTGAATATAAATCTTCCCCCTGAGCAAGTGAACATGTTGAAAGCATCTTTTCCTTTCTCATGGTCGTTGGCCTCGCTACCTTACTTGGGGATCAACCTTACCCCCGCTTTCGATCTTTTGTACCAAGCGAATTTCCCTCCTATGTTTAAGAAATTGAAGGGGGACTTAGAAAGGTGGTCCTCAAGTAATCTTTCCTGGCTTGGGAGAATAAATGCTATTAAAATGACTTTACTCCCTCGCCTGTTATACCTATTTAGGGCCCTTCCCATTCCGTTCCCTAGATCTGAATTAACTGCATTTCAATCTAGCCTAGTGAAATTTATATGGGGAGATAAAGGTTATCGTCTACCTAGGTCTGCGCTTTACAGCACTAGAGAGTCGGGAGGGTTGGGAGTACCAAATATACACCAGTACTATCGTGCTGCACGTATCGCTCAGTTATATGTTGTATATATAGCAGAGGAACCCCCAAATTGGGCCCTTATGGAGGCCAAGGCGGCTTGAGATCTACCTTTAGATCTATTAAAGTGGATGCCTTTCAGATCACGACCATCCATTATGGCCCCCACTCTTTCCAACTCTTTGGCCCTTTGGGATAGGGTAACAACTCATGGAAACATTAGTTCACCCCATACCCCCCTTTCCCCCCTATATCAGAATCCAACATTTAAGCCTGGTATGCACCCCAAACTATTTCAGTGGTGGCTGGACAAGTGTTTATACAGAATTTGCCAATATTTTAAGAGGGGGAAGCCCCTGACTCTAGAGTACTGCAGAGAGTACTTAAGCATGCCCTTGCCAGAGTTGTTTAGCTATTAGCAAATCTCTCATTATCTGCGTATTATACTAGCGCAAAGCGACTCTGACAGCAGTCTCACCCCTTACGAACGTTGGTTTCTTCAGCCCAATAACCAGAGAGGGGCTATCTCTCTGCTCTACTCCTTTCTGTCAGAGTCTCCCCCTAAACAGCCATATATGTTGTCTTGGGAGCAGGACCTAAACATGGTTGCTCCTGAAGAGATATGGAAGTGTGACAACTTGGGGTATGCTTAATGTCTCATTAATGTAGGCCAATTTCAAAGTCTTCTCTAGGTTGTACTTGGTGCCGCTCGTATGTATCCAGGACTGTCACCCCTGTGCTTTCGGGGATGTGAGCATGGGGGCACCATGCATCATGCTAGGTGGTCGTGTCCCCGTGTTTGGGCATTCTGGGGAAAGGTTTTTAACTTAATAGTTTGTCAAATCAATTCAGGTCCGAACAATCTCAAGTTCAATCAAATACTTTATTACTCGTACGAGAAGACAAGACATCAGATATCTACATCAGTCTATGAATGCTATTCGATGGTTCTAACCCATGTAACCCATGCAATAGGGCTGCATATACATGAGTTAGCCTGTCAGACAAACATTCACGCCTTGTCTAACTAACATAAAGCTTGCATCAGTTTATAAAGCCTGGGCTATGGAAAGTTCCTTATTTTAAGCAACTTTTATTGGTTCCCTCCACAGCCCTTACATGGTAGCAAAAGCTAAACTTCTGTATTATGTAGTACAGAGGCGTTACACAATTGTTTCTGATACTTGCTAGCCTAAGCATTTCTAGCGTATGTTTATACAAGTAAACCTAAAGAGGTAATTTTTACCATTGACATAGTTCGCGTCACGGGAGTGCAGGTACCTAGGGACCCCAGATATGCCCTTCTCAAGAAACCGTTCCCAGAATCTCGAAGCATTGTTCACGACTGATAACTTTTATTTTCCTGGCAGCTAAAATCGCCATTGCTAAGGCCTGGAAAACACCTAGGGTGTCATTGAGGCATGTAAAGATTAAGCTGTCTTGGATCATGGCTCATGAAAAATTAGCGAGTATTCTTATGGATAAAGCTGTATAATTTGAACATACCGGGGGGCCCTGGTTGGCATATACAAGCCCTACAATAATGTGAGAAAAATAGGCAGATTATAGACCTTACTCCACCCCGACCACATTTAACCCAATTGCTTATTTTGAATATTAAACTTTCGTTTTATTCTTTTGTTTTTTGAGGGTTTTTTTCTCTTTTTAATTGTTGTCTTAAGGTGTAATGTTGTATTTTGTAATTTTAATTCTTTGATGAAAACAATAAAAGCTTTGAAAGTAAATTGAGACAGTGTTTGTCTTGTTTTCTTTTTTCCTCACTTTTTTTTTGCAATTTTCATAACGTTATAAATGCTTTCTCCTTCGTTTACCACAGTCTATACATTACAAGATCCTTAAATAACAGACTTTAATTTGTATTATTATTTTCTTAATAGAATACTACTCTGGCAACAACTGAAACATTTTGGATTTCCCTTCATGTTCTGTCTTAGTAACAATGCTCCCCAGGACAAATAGCGAGGGTGAATCTTTCCAGGGCTACAGAGGTTCTACTCTTTTCCAACTTTAGCTAAAACATTTTTGAAATTTTTTGCTAGAGATAAGGACTTTAAAGGCTGGTGTTGTGGAAATGTTATTATATGGAATTATGTGGACATTGTTATATTAGGATGTGTGTGTTTTATAGATTGTCACCTGCCTCCCTGTGTCGGATTCAACCGGGGAGCGCTCTAGTAGAGCGTACTTGGGTTGAATCTGGACCAGCGGTAAAACCGTCAGTATTTAACCTTCTCATGGGCTTGGAGACGTGTTTGCAGTGTGTGTGGGCGTTTGCCGGTTTGTGAGCATTAAGTGCAATGCGCTGGGCTTCTTGCCTTCAAACGTCTATGCACCTTAGTGAAGCAAAGTCAGCATAACGAGAGATACGTATACGTATACGTAGATTCCTATTGCGGATGCGCTATCCCTTTTGGATACATATCTGCTTTTATAAGAAGACATTGATATCTGCCTTGTCGGTGTACTAGTACCGTATATAGATTACCGCATTAGCAATGTCTCCTCAGTTAGTCTCAAACCTGTAAGAACAAGTAGAATGATCTTACTAGATACTGGTCATTCTGAGCAGTATTTAATAAGGCCCATGCTGGCCAAAATGGCGGATGTGCATACATGTGGCTGGTTGGGGCAGTGTACATGACTCAGAGTCCTTTGTTTAACACTAGTGAGTCGTGTGCATTGCTCTGCTCATGCACGTGGGTGCCCTCCCCTTTTTTGTTGTCATTTCCTGTGATGTCATTGTGCATGGAGGAAGCGATTTGCTTTTGGGGCCACGCCTTCCTGCTTGTCATTCCTTTTGTTGCCTATAAATAAACAAAGTTCCTTTGCTCGTGAGGACTTACACACCGAGATTCCAGCTTGAAGCAGCATCTGTTCTGATTCTATCTGGAGGCTAATGAAGTACTCCATATTTCCTTATACCAAAGAGTTTGATACAAACGTGCTTTTAAGCATGAATGAATTGCTTTGTGCTTGGCGCATTTTAACGCTGTTTTTGCACATTTTGGTGCAGCGTGGATTTGTGTGCCCAAGAAAATTTTCCACAACACTGGTCATGCACTTCAAGGACTTTTTTGCATGGAGATATGTGTTTTATCCCCTTAGCTAATGTTTACTAAGTGGAAATTGAAAAGTGTAATAAAGCAGACCTGGATAATAGAGCATTTTTTCCAACTGAAAAAGAAAAAATGGTGGAGCTGAGTAAATGCAGGGAGCATTTTCACGAGTACTCATACTGGTGAAAATGCGCTGATACTAAGCGCTGATAAGGGTACATAAAATGTTTAAACTGAAGCGGCTACCTGAGGTCCTGCACTTGCTGGGGACCTTGGTACACTTCCTGTCAACCAAGCGGCACCTGTTCACATTTCTTCCTCTTTCTTATGGACCCCACACAGCTTCCTGAGACCCCACACAGTCTCCTGAGACCCTGCACAGCATCCTAAGACCCCACATAGCCTCCTGAGACCCCGCACAACCCTGGTGAGACCCTGCACAGCCCTCCTGGGCCTGTAAGACAATATAAATGTATCTAATCTTTATCATAATTGCCTCTGCATTTGATTATCACTGGTTTTAGTAGTAACTTAATACCTAGTTCTGAAAGTAGAAGTCTAGGAAATGGCCAGGTGGGCCGGATTTGGCCCCGAGTTTGACACATGTGCTCTACAGCATGGAGTCAGTGACAGAACTACCAGGTGTACATCAGAAACCCACCTTTCAGCACAAGGCGCATTCGGTAAGTAGTGCAGCAGTTGTCTACAGTTATGGCAGAACTACCAGGATCGCAACCTTTGCAGTTGTGATCAGGCCCTGGCGCTCCACCACTTTCCTAAAATCATTAATCTGTATTGTTTTAGAAAAACTGTAGGTAAAAAAAAACATAGGCAATTGGTATCAGTACTCAGTTTGGAAAAAAATCAAAGTCATGTACTAAACAATCTCTCGAATTTTGTATTGTAAACATGGGATCTAGATGCTGCAGATGTTGTTCTACTCACTGCTACTGTTGCCATTATCTTCCTCACCACCGTGGGAATTTTAACTTTGTGTGATAAGAACATTAGCATTACCTCTGCCACCTCAACATCCAACATATTTGTTACTGCCATCTTTCATAGCACAAATTAGTGTTTGAAAACTAATATTTAGATAAACAAGGTCTATTTTCATCTCAAACACTACTGAACAGTTGTATCAGTTTGAAAATGTAACCAACAAGGTTCTTGTAACTAACAAGGTATTTAAAAAGGAAAGCCTTAGTTTTTGCTGAAACAGAACAATATTTTATTAGCCTGATTGTGATCAAAATACAAAATACTTGTGCTACATTGACTTTCACACAGATTGTTAGCACTCGGACATGAAAAAACAATGCATTTTGTCAAAAGGGGAATAGAGTCAGTTAAGGAAATGTCCACAGATCATCAATCACTTTTTTTTACTTCTTTCCCACTGAGCACCAAAGATTTTTTTTCACTAAGTACTATTTTTTTTTTACTCCCTTATTTATTTATTTTCTTTGGATGCCATTGCTTTGTTTTTTCTCCTCCCAATGAGCACTGATGCTGGGCATTTTTTCTGAAGGTGCTGAGGAATATTTTTACTCTCACTGACGCAAGGGCATTTTTTCTTCCCCTGATGCCAGGGCATTTTTTTCCTTTAATTGATGCCAGGGCCTATTTTTCTCCCATTAACCAGCAATATAAGGGGCCCTAAAAAAATAATCCTGATCAGTGCACTTTACGAAGACCTGACTAATGCACTGTATTCACTATGTTGTGTGTTACATAGCCCTGACTGCTTCACTCTGCTTTGTAGTAAGATATAAAGACCTGACGCCTGCACTCTATACCTTATGTTGTGTGCTACATAGCCTTGACTGCTTCACTCTGCTTTGTAGTAAGATACAAAGACCTGATCCCAGCACTTTACACTATGTTGTGTGCTACATAGTTAGTTCTGACTAAAGTGTTTATTGTCAGTTGTTGGTTTTTAATGGTAGTCCAAAAATTTTTTACTAAATGTTTAAGCTAGTGGGGCGAGGCTTGGCAATGGCCGTGCGAGGCAGCAGACACCGGTGGCTCCGTATACAGCTCGGCATCCTGAACCACTCCATCGACAGACACAACGATGTCGAAGAAGAACAAGCAGAAGGGTTGCAAGTCGACCCCTAAATCGGCTTTCCATCCCGTTTGACATGGCTTCTTTCGCCGGAAGAAAGGAGGCCTGCATCTCACCGCTCTCCAGTACAGAGCGGGCCGCCGGACGCCACTCAATGGTGTGCACATTTGGCCCCTCCCACTCCGCCTCGTGAGACGCGGCACTCCAGGAGACCGGAGGAGACGGAGCTCCGGCATTCAGAGGACGGCCACCGGACTCCGCGGTGGGACCTACAGATGCCCTCCTCCTCAGCCCAGGACTCGTCGCTCATGAGGCAACGGCAGCTCTCTTCACCTCCCGCAGAGGTAAGCTCCTCTCCAGTGCTCTCCCAAGCGCAGGCCGGAGAAGCCCGGATTCAATCAGTGCACACCCCAGGGGGGAACCCACACTGGAGCATGCCCCATCTCCACCTGCAGTGAGCAGCTCAGAGCGTGTGCCATCCCCGCTGCCACCTCGCACGTGCCACCAACTGGCCCAGACACCCCCAGCCACATCTCTAGCCAAGACCGCATGGTCACTGCCTCCTCATGCGTCTGGGGAGGAGAGCTCATTTGGCTCCTGGCGCTCGGCTTCCCCTAAGCTCACACTGACGGGGGAACCCCAGAGGAATGCGCTGTGCTCACAAACTGAACCCCACGTGGACACTGATCTCAGATCCTTGCTTCATGCCCTATGACAAAAGCAGACATTGCTGCTCTCAACCCTACCAAAGCAGACTTTGAAGCGTTCACGGCACGCATTGAATCCATATACAAACAAGAAGTTGCTGAAATCAGACAAGAAATCACGAACTTTACATCTAAGCTTACGGAGATTGAAAAGACCAACTCAGATCTCTCTGAGAGAGTCGCCCTATTGGAGCGCGCACAGACATGTCATCAACAACAGATGTTTCATGTTCTGCTCTCCACAGATGACCTGGACAACCAAGGTCGGTGGAACAACATCCGCATCTGGGGCATACCGGAATCAACTTCCACAGCTGATCTCAAAGAGACTGTTTGTGAGACTCGCAATCTTTATCGTGACAACCATCCCGGAACTCCGGTCGAGCTGCACAGTGTTCATAGATCTCTGGGGCCCCGCTCAACGGATGTCGCCCGCCTCAGGGATGTCATATGTAGAGTTCATCACTATGCCAAAAAAAGAAGAAATCATGACCCAAGCTTGGAGGAAAGGTAGATTTTGACGGTGCACAGATTTGCCTATATCCAGATATCTCCAGACATACGTTACTGATGAGACGCCTTCTCCGTCCCCTCCTGGAGAAGATTTGTGAATGTGGAGCTACCTATAAATGGGGATACGCATTTCACCTTTTTGTCCAGAAGATGGACTCATCTTTTCTCTTGTACTCCCGAGGACCTCACGGCGCTATTTTCCTTTTTGCAAACTGATCCCATCCCCATGCCTAACTGGATGCAAGCTCTGCTGGATCCTGTCAACAGCCCGATGGTACCCGTGCCACTGGACGCTAGCCCCGTGCTCCTAACCCCACTCGTTATCATACATCGGATCGCTCTTCTAGACGGACCCACCCAACACCCAGGGAATGTGGTCCCCAACGCCTTACTCCATCGCAAAATGAACTGTAGACGAGCTTTGGTTAAAAGAGCGGCTACCAATCTTTATTGCCAAGAACCCTAGAATTGTAACATTGAAGCTGAGTATACCTCATATCGACTTGGGCGTAGCAATTATCTGTGGGCATACGGCAGTTACATGATGGACCCTCTGGTTGCGAGGGGCGTGGTGGGAACCTCCTTCTCCATAGTAGCACTTCTTGAGCGCCCTGTGCTTGCTTGGGATCCTGCAGAGTCGGTTGCATTGATTTCCCTACTTTAGCTTACCAAGGAGGGGAGGCGTTGCCCCTGTTCCAGCCTCATACTCATATACCAATACCTCCGGTACCCCCCCTTCTAAGATCGGGGGGTGTCCGGCCGACTAGGAGCGACCCTTTGGGACACACCCTCTCTAAAGGACAGGGTTGATGTGTTATACGCTTACTGCCTAGTATTTCCAGGTTGTGCTCCTCGAGACTGTCATATACTTGTTATATACTATTTCTGTTGGACGCAAATGCAGTATAGAGTTTTACACAGTTGCTTTTGCCTTCACTTATTTGCACTGGATCTTCCTGGGGCTCTCTCCGGACCACTTGCTACCCTCCACCTTTGTTTACGGGCTGGCCTAAGGAGATTTCTGGGAAGAGATTCCATGTGGAGGGTTTGCTACGCTCTCCTGGTTTTGTTTCCGGCAGGGAATAGATGACTATGCTTGCTCCTGTGTTCATTAGGGGGTATATCCCTTATGCGATATGGGTTCCCGTGGGTTCCCGCCGAGTCGGTCATATTAATCTCCCTACTTCAGTTTCCCTGGGAGGAGACGGGGAGGAGAGTTGCCCCTAGTCCTGCGTCTGTATGCAATTACCTCCGTTGTTCCCCCCTATATGACCAAGAGACGTCCAGACAGCTTGGCGGGACCCTTGGGGACACACCTTCCAAGGATGACAGGGTTACTGTGATTTATGCTTAATGCCTAGTATCCTCAGGTCGTGTTCCTCAGAAATGTTGTATGCCTTTTTCTCTACTGCTTATATTAGGGGCGGCTGCAGTGTGGCGACTTACTTGGTGGCCTTTATCTTTACTTATTTGCACTGGATCTCCCTGTGGCTCTCCCCAGGACACCCGCTCCCCCCCACCCTTGTTTGGAGACATGTGGGCTGGCCTGGGGGGATCCCTGGGAAGAAATTTGTAGATGTAGATGGCATGCTGCACACCCCTGGTTTTGTCTCCAACGTGAGATTGACGGCAATGCTTACTATGCTGTTAATCGGGCGGCGGACACCCTCCTCCTGATGTGAGACAACCTCGAAGAGGGTCAATTTAAAGTTTGTCCATATCAAATACAGCAATGCTGTGGTAGCTGCCCTCCAACAGTAGCAAATGAGACCCCGATGGATATGTATATACTATATATTTTTAGATTGTTCAGGTGCCAACCATTTACCTGTATTTTCTTTCATCTGAAGCTGTGAACCCAGAGCCGGTTGTGGTTTGCTCGCTCCGTGACCCGTTGCTGGGCCTACTTTTTCCCCCGTAGGCCAGGCAATCTTTAGACCTCACGGTTTGGAGTTCTTGCCACTGAGGTTTAGACCTCCCCTAGAAAGTTCCCTGCTCTGCTGACCTAGCGGACTTGCCCCAGCCAACCCCTCGCCCTCTTTTTTGTGTGTTTTTTTCCTTCTCTTCTTCTTTCTCTCTTTTCCTTTTTCCTCTCTCCCCCTCTTCCTCCTTCCCTCTTCCCCCCCAGTAACCCCACATATTCTTGCACTATTACCTTTCGCTCACTCTTTATTCCCTCCGCATATTGGGACATGCTCTTGAAGGGCCGGATAGGTCTCACGGTGGTCACATTTAGCAGCAATCTATGCCTCAAACTCCAATCAGGGGGTTTTTCTGGAAAGCATTCTGGACAGGTTATTGATGAGGGGATTTTAATTCTGGGAGGTGATTTTAGTCTATCTATGGATCCGACCCCAGATTCATCCTCAGGTTCGTCATCCCTCTCCCCGAAAGCTAGTAGACGCATTCTCCAATCTTTCTATCGCTCCCAGCTTGTCGACGCTTGGCGTCAACAACATCCGAACGTGAAGGACTACACCTTTTATTGTACGCGACACGATGCGTACTCTAGGATAGACATGCTCTTTGTCCCCCACCAACACTTAGTGCTAATAACCGCCACGGACATTGGCACTATCACCTGGTGGGATCACGCTTTGGTTTTTATGCGCATTGCTCTATCTGACCACCCTTCACACAAATCGTGGCAGTGGCGCCTTAATGACAGCCTCCTACAAGACCCACTCATCCTGTCAGATGTCACTAGAGAATTGCACTCCTACTTTGACCTTAACGACATAGAGGACTGTGACCCGGTCCTCCTCTGGGAAGCCCATAAAGTCTATATCAGGGGTGTTTTGATTAAACATGGCTCACGTGTTAAGCATCGTAGGGATGCTGAATTGCTGGATCTCTAGCACACCTTACATGGTCTGGAACTTCGACATAAATGGACCCGCTCGCCTACTCTACTAGCTGACATACTTTCCATACGCCGACAGATAAACTCTCTGACTTTTTATATATGTGAAAGTGGCACTTACACCTTGTAGACGAAAATATTACGAATCTGGAGATAAGTGCGGGAAACTGCTGGCTAGAGCACTGAGAGAACAATGGCAGCTCTCAAACTAAACGGCACCTCAACATTTTTTTTTGGGCCCCCCCCCCAAAAACCCCCCACAAACACAGCACTCTCCTCCCGCAGCGCTCGGCCGGTTCTCACTTTCTATCTTCCCCGCTGGGACACAGAGCAGTGCCCAGCGGGGAGGAAAGAAAGCAGGGATGCGTTGCTGTATCGGCAGAAAAATTGCATTATTACTCTCACTGCGACGTTCAAGGCGATATGTAACATGTGCAGCACAATTGTCGTTTTTCGCACGTAGGCGCTCCGGCGCGTGTGTATCTGGGGGGCGGGGGGCTTAAACATTTTTTTTAAAAAGCGGCTGAATCTCTCTCTGATTATTGCAGGGAGACCCACTGACCCAGTGGCCGCTGCGGGGGTGACACACGGTACAAACGATCCGGCGGCTGTTCAGACACCAGATCGATTGTAAGTTACACAGCAATCGCCTTCTGTTAAAAGCAGTACCAAGAGCACGGCTGCCGGAGCAGCCGTGTTCTTGTTTTACCCACTTCTGCAGGCCGCCGTCTATAGACATACTGCGGCCTGGAAGTGGTTAAAGTGACATTAAAGTACATTTTTCCCCCTCCCCCAATGTAAATTCCAGCACTTACCTTAACTGATGTCTCCAAATCCGATCTTCTTCTTTCCTGATGTTTTCATCTGTCCCTCCAGCGGTGCGGTGGGTCTCCAATCCAGCGCTGACTCCTCTGTCCTTGCTGGAACTTCCTATCCCACGGTGTCTGCATGCGGGTGCCTGCCTCCATAGACTTACCTTGTGTCTCTCCTCGTCTCCCGGCCAAAAATCCGAACTGCGCAGTTTCGGATGTTCGGACGGGAGCTCCCGGCAAAGACGGGGTAAGTTTAAACCGTGTTAAAGTGTTTTGGTTTTTTTTTCAACTTTTTGCATATATCTACTGCTTGCTACCCTCATATATATGCAAAAAAGCCAGAGGGTTTAATAACCCTTTAATACTCACCTGATCCCTGGAACGACCGACAAGCGCAGCGTCCTGACTCTCACGCTGTCATTATATGCATACAGATCGTGCCGGTTACTATTTAAACCGGCACGATCTGTATGCATTTTGCATCGCTCCCGCTACGCTAATAGCGTATCTTCTCAGAAGCTGCATACAGCGCACCGGTTTAAATAGTAACCCGCACGCTCTGTATGCATATAATGAAAGCGTGAGAGCCGGGAACGCTGCGCTTGTCGGTGGATCAGATCAGGTGAGTATTAAAAAAATAAAAAATATTTTATGTTCCCGGGACATTTAAAAATGTCCCGGGAACATAAAATAATAAAACATTTAAAATCTTATTTTAAAAAATGTCACCTTACCTTAACCTGGTGGTCAGTGGGGCTCCATGGACCCTGGTTGTGGGGCCGCAGCTACTTGATACGGAGCTATCCAGCGGCCGGCAACTGTGCTGGGCCCCCCCAAAGGCTGAGGCCCTGGTGCTCCTGCACCGGTGGTAGTTCCGCCACTGCAGTAATGTCCTTACCTAATCTCATGCAGGAATTCTCGACATATGGCGAGCTATCCAATCTAAAGATCAACTTTAGCAAATCAACTGCCATGGGAATCTCACTCCCAGCTCCACTCACTCCCTCCCTGCAGAATAACTTTAATTTCCAGTGGATGAGCCGAGCATTGAAATACCTGGGCACGTTCATACCTCTGGACGTGAAAGATACCTTTACCTACAATTTTCCACCTCTCTTGGCACAGGTACGCGCACTCCTTTCCAACTGGCAGAATGGTTTCTTTTCCTAGTTTGGATGGTGCAACGCCATCAAAATTACTATTTTGCCTAAGTTCCTGTATCTATTCCAAGCCCTTCCAATCTCGGTCCCCGACAGGTACTTTCACCAGGCCAACTCATTGCTGATTAAGTTTATCTGGGCTAATCGCCATCCTCGCTTGAGCCACACCCTCCTGACTTTACCTAAAGACTCAGGGGGCATAGCCCTTCCCGACCTATGGAAATACTATACAGCTAGCCACCTGGTCCCGTTAGTTGACTGGTGCAGACATTCACCTACACAACCATGGGTGCCCCTAGAAGAATCCATATCACCCTGTCTGCTGGCTAGAGCGGCATGGTGCCACTCAACTCTCCCCCCCCTCGCTTAAAGCTCACCCCCTGATTGGTACTACTCCTAAGTATGTTCGAGAGCCTTCTCCAGATGGCGTTTGATTGGTGAGGCTTCCCCGCTCTACCCAATTATGGCTAACCCTGCCTTTCCGCCAGGAGCCTTGTCAGGCCCGTTCCAATCCTTGATCGCCAAGAAACTCTTTCAGGCCTCCTATTTTATACGTGGCGCTGCGTGACGCTGCGTGGATCAATGGAAAGCCTACCAGCTGAGACACTTATTTACTTTACCAACAGCGGTGTGTTTTGTAACTGCACATACGTCTTTTGAACGACTCTGATTCCAGGGGCCCGACGAGGCATACTCTCTCAGCGATCTATGCTACTCTTTCTACGCCACCAGCACCTGGAAAACCTGCGTTCTTGACACGCTGGGAAAAGGAGCTTGGGATCCTTGGGATCACACTCTCAGATGCCCAAAGTCGGAATATTATTAATTTTACCTTACATTCATCGATCTGCACTAAATATCAGGAGACTAATTATAAGATCCTTATGAGATAGTATTGAACACCGGCGCTCTTACACAGAATATATGGTGGAGTTGCCAAGGTCTGCTGGTGATGTAATGCGGACGAGGGTACTCTACTTCATATTGTCTGGTCTTGCCCAACCTTAGCACAATTTTGGTCCACGGTTCGTGACATTGTACGGAAATTTACGGAATCTGATGTACCGATGGACCCCACCATTTTCCTCCTACACAACATTCCTATGTCTGGGGAAAGCTTACTCCCGATCTGTGGTACGTCACTTGCTGGATGCAGCTAAATCCTGCATCCCTAGTCTTTGGAAGAATCCCTCTCCCCCTACAATATCTATGTGAATACGCAGGGTGGAGGAGATTAGGGTAATGGAAGACATGATTCTGTCCTCTCAAGGCAGACAGGAGCGATACTCTAGGACTTGGTTATACTGGCTGGAATACATGGATTCCTCTGAAGGCCGAGGCCTTCTCTATATGACCTCTCTCCATTCGACAGCTGATTGGGGTGTGGCCTGCTGGCGATCCCATCGGGGATCTTTCTCGTGTCCCAATTACCTCTACCCCCTCTTACTCACTTGCTTGCCGGTACTACCCATCTTACCCCTTTCCCTCCCCCCTTTTTATTTTTTTATTTTATCTCCCTTACTTTCCCTTCTGTTTTGGTGTTGTTAGATGTCCTACCCCCTCCCCCAGACCCCGGAAGCAGACGGGTGAACCCCATGGTTTACCCACCTCTAACTATAGCTTATCATACTCTAGGACCTATTGGATTTACATTGCACTCACCCCAAACACCCTGATGTTGCATACTATGTTATAATGTTACAGTCCGGTCTTTTGCTAATTAAGCGACTGGGACTATTGGATCTAGATATACCTCTTACGTTTATATCTATATGTCCTCATTTACCGATTGTACATGTGTTATGTGTAGACTGTAAAATGTTGACTCAAAATAAAAAAATTTAAAAAAAGGCTGTGACCATAAAGCTCTATTTTGGTCTCGTCACTCCAAATTACAGTGTACCAGAAGCTGTGAGGCATGTCAAGGTGTTATTGGGCATAGTGTAACAGGCTTTTTTGTGTCATTGGCACAGTAAAGGCTTCTTTCTGGCAACTTGACCATGCAGCTAACTTATGTTCAAGTATCATTGTATTGTGCTCAGTGGTGTAACTAGAAATCACAGGGCCGGGGCGCGTCCAAGATGGCAACGGAGCGCAAGTGTGAGAACTGTGCTCCGCCACCCTATCCTGTGAATTTTAGCCCTGTGGAACGCTCACCTAGGTGCTGGAAAACCGTTCTCCTGTTTCCCGGATCGGGGGATATATCTCGAGGGTGCCGAAAGTCCTCTTCCGGCCGTCCTAGTGCCCCTTCACCCTTGCCGGCCCGCGGGCGGAAACAGCCTCGTGGTAGCATGGCGGCCCAGACGGAGGACTATTTTTGTTGTCGTTGCTTTTGCTGTATGTGGATCTGTGACCTGGTGCTCTATGGGGCGACTCTTCTGGGGAGGGGGGTATGCTGGGAATGCTCCTGCCCTCATGGATCCAGCCTGGGAAGTTTTGCTTCTGTTAGAGATAAGTCCCCGACTTAAATATGTCTGATATTACTATAGTTTTATGGAATGTCCGGGGGCTCAACTCCCGGATTAAACGATCTCTGGTGTTTCAATACCTTAACTCCTATAAGCCCCACGTCTGTATCTTTCAAGAGACCCACATGCTGGGTAGCAGAGACCGCAGCCTAAAGAAAGCCTGGGTGGGATGCTACTATCATTCTACCTACTCATCCTATGTCCGAGGAGTCAGTATCCTAGTTCATAAAACGGTTGCAATTGACCTTCTAGATCTGAGACTGGATCCGGAGGGCCGCTATATTGTTATGCACGCTAAGATCCACCACCTAGAGATGGTGCTGGTGGGTTTGTATGTACCCCCACCGGCTTCCATCCGGGTCCTAAATAAATTGCTACCCTTGATAGCTAGCTATGCTATTGATGACGTGCTCATCTTGGGCGACTTTAATATGGTGCCCTCCCAAAGCCTGGATCGGATGGGAGCGGGGGAGGCTGCTGCTTCTGAGCTGTCCCACTGGGCGGAGGCGAGCTCCCTTGTGGACGCTTGGCGTTGGTGGAACCCTGAGTCTCGGGAATATACCTGTCATCCTGCGCCTCACAGGTCCTTTCCAAATCTATGTTTATTGAGCAAAAACATTTGATAATACAGATAAGATATGCATAGAACTGCACGCAGGCAGCCAACTGAAATTTTCTGCAAATATAAGTGTACATATCATAACAAGTAACGAAATCTCAAGCGCGTCAATATAATACAAGACACAATTGCACTCAAAGTGACAATCGTGCGAAGGACCAAGTATAGGAAGGGGAGTTCCCTCCGGCACAGTCTAAAAATTCTTGGTGGGTTGAAAGCCATGGCCTCCAGTGAACCCAGGGACCCGAATGCGGGGGCCATGCTCACCAAGCAACTATCCTTGGTTCAGTAAGGTGGTTGGGTGGTAGTCTACCAGGATTGTAGAAGAAGAACGGTTGAAAGAGAAGGTAAGAGAAAAAGATAAAGGCAAGTGCGAAATAGAGGGAAAGAGGGGGAACAAAGGGAGGGAGGGTCTCCCGCCTACCCCTGTGGCCCCCCAGGGTAGCAGCCCCTTGAGCCCGGGCCATCATACAGGACAATGGATCTACCCAGTTCTTTTTTTTTTTAAATTCTGTGTTTATTGAAGCAAATAACAGAAAGATACATGAATACCGAGCATAGAGAACGTATTACAGCGCAAATATTAACATTTGAAACATAAGCGGTCTCATAGGAGAGCATAGAGATCCGTATCACATGTCGGCTTGGAATAATGCTACGTCTATGTATACCTATAATCAGATATATGCTGTAAACATGCTCTCGAGATTGAAAAGTATTGGCCGTTTAGGCAAACAACTACTTATAAATACTGATCATTGTGTGGGACGTGCCCACCTCTCCCACTCTGTATGTTAGTTCTAGTCCTAAATTGAGCTTCAAGAGTGTAAGAGTCTGGTGTAAGAGAGTGGGCACGTTCCCAGTTTGGGGGGTATCACCCGGACAGGACAACTTCAGAAGGGTCTAAAACACATAGAGGTCAGAAGGAAAGGAAGAAGAGGGGGAGAAGGAGGGGATGGGGATTAGAAGCTCAAGGCGCAGCTGGCAGGGCAGGGGTGTTCGGGTTCATTACCGAGAGGTATGCAGAGGTCGTTGTGAAATGGGACCACGGTCTCCAGATTGTACGAAACCTCTGTTCTGTATTATGAATGGATGCAGTTAGGTCCTCCATACTCCATATCTCATCAACAATAGAGAACCATAGTCTCAACGTGGGAGGGCTGGATTGTCTCCACAACAGAGGTATACAGGACCTCGCCGCATTTAACAGATGTTTTGTCAGGGATTTTTTGTAGCGTTTAACCGTAAGAGGGGTCATATGTAACAAACATACCGCCGGGTCATCTGGTAGGGCCTCGATCACCAGCCGGTTGATCGTCTCCCTCACACCCATCCAAAATGAACGAAGGCCAGGGCACTGCCAAAACACATGTAGCATGGTACCCTGAGCCTGTTCGCATCTCCAACATGTGGAGGGGATCGAGCTGTTCATTTTGTTTAGGATATACGGGACTCTATACCAGCGTGAAACAATCTTGTATCCCTGTTCCTGGAATTTGCACGCTATAGAGGATCTATGGGCCAAGGACAGATCTACCCAGTTCTTATCACAGTTAGGTCCCATGCGGGGGTCAGCACTCAAGAGCTCCCCTCTGGGGTCATGATCTCACCGCTTTCCAAAATCCAGTCAGGGAGGGGCAACTCCAAAAGATGTGTAGCATCATACCAACTGCAGAACCGCATCTCCAGCACTCCTCTGGAATAGTGGGGCTCATTTTGTGTAAGATGTGCGGGACCCTGTACCATCGGGAAAGGATCTTATATCCCTGTTCCTGAAATCTGTTCGCTATCGAGCATTTGAGTGCAAAGTATGCCTTCGTGTCTTTTTGGTGCGGGGTAAATGTAGTACCAAGGTCTGCTTCCCACCTCTTTAAAAATTGTGGGGCGAAGTCTATTGGGGGGGGCAACTAGAATCTTGTAAGTCTGGGATAATGCGTGTCTGACCGGTGCTCCCCCTCCACACATGTCCTCAAATGCAGTCTGCGGCCTATCAATTTGCAGTGAGACAGGGATGGCAAGCAAGAAGTGTCGGAGTTGGTAAGCAGTCCAAACATCCAGAGGTGGGTCCAGAAGAGATTGCAGTGCAGGTGTCCCCAACCCACCTCCCCCAGTTCTAAAGTCCCGTATCTGAAATTTGTCGAGACCAATTAGAGTGCGTAGGCGTCGGTTTTCCATACCCACTGGGAAGTCTGGGTCCCCTATCACCAGGGTGAGCGGGGAGGGGAACGGGGAAATGGAGGAGGAGCGGAACAAGGTCCTCACAATCCTGAGTGTGGCACCGATCGTGGGGTGTTGGGAGCAACGTGTGGGCAGCGGGCCCGAGAGCCACGGAAGGCCTGGGAGCGGGATCGGGGTGGTGTTCAGTTCCATGCGTACCCATTGTTTATGAGCGGAATGGCAACACCAGTCCACAACCCTATTAAGATGTACTGCTTTATAATACAGATGGATGTCTGGAAGCCCAATCCCACCCACCGACTTAGGCATAGTAAGGAGGCGTCTCCTAATTCTGGGAACTCCGTTCGCCCAGACATACAACAAGAACATTCTTTGTAAGCGAGAAAAGAAAGCCGGCGGTAGACGAATGGGCAATGCTTGCATCAGAAACAGTATTCTGGGGAGTATGGTCATTTTAAGAGCATTGCAGCGTCCAAACCACGTCACCGTTAGGGCCTGCCACGCTCTTAAATCTTGTTTGATCTGTGATAAGAGGGGAGAAAAATTTGCCTCGTAGAGAGAGTTTAGATCTGCCGTGATATGTGTCCCATGGTAGGGCAGGGAGTGAGCTTCTCACTTAAAGGGAAAAAATGGCTCTGATCTTGGTTTGTTCCTCCTGTGGCAGCCTGATGTTCAGTGCCGCCGACTTAGACCAGTTGATGGCCAAGTTGGATAGGGAACCATACCTTTTGAACTCCCTCATAAGTTCCGGAAGGGAAACTCGTGGCTGTGTGACAAGGAATAGCAGGTCATCCACATACGCGGTGACCTTGTGTTCCCTGAAGTGTGCCGATATCCCGAAATCCCCCCATTCCTCCTAACATGTCCCAAAAAGGGCTCCAATGCTAAGATATACATCAACGGGGACAGGGGGCATCCCTGACGCGTGCCGTTTGTAAGGGGGAAGTAGGGGGACCTAGTCTCGTTAACCTTGATGGTGGCCGTGGGATGGGAGTAAAGTGCCGATATCCAGGAGAACATGTGGGGACCGGGGCCGTTATGACGGAGGGTGGACTTTAAGAACAGCCAGTCCACCCTGTCAAACGCCTTTTCGGCGTCGGTCGAGAGGATCATCAGCAGGGAGGACGTAGAGCGCGCTTCATGAATGAGGTTGATGACCCGGGTGGTACTGTCCCTGGACTCCCTGGACAAAACAAAGCCCACCTGATCATCCTGCACTAAAGCTTGAACACATGGCGAGAGTCTAGTGGCTAGAATTTTTGCGAACAGTTTCAGGTCAGCGTTAAGGAGGGCTATAGGGCGGTAGCTACCACATTGTGCTGTGTCCTTCCCCTCCTTGGGAATCACTACCACTTGTGCCCTCAGTGAATCTACTGGAAAGGGGCGATGTAGCAGAATAGAATTGAAGGCTGCCACGAAGTGGGGGGACAACTGGTCCAGAAACTTTCGGTAGTACGGGATTGTGAAACCGTCCGGGCCCGGTGCCTTGCTGGACTTAGACTGCTTCAAAGCACCCGCCAGCTCTTCTGCCGAAATCGGGCGGTCCAAACACTCCCTGTCCGCCGGAGAGAGAGAGGCGAGGCCGGAACTCCTGAGGTACCGGTCAATCGCCTCCACTCTGGCGGGCGCCTCCCGGATTTGGGGATCGGGTTCCAGGTTGTAGAGTTTACGGTAAAAGTCACAAAATTCCTTTGCCATGTCTTTCGATAAGGTGAGGCGGGATCCCTGCCTGGACATCAGATGTGATATGAATGGTTTACCTCTCTGGCCCCGTGAAGCCCCAGCTAAGTACCTACCCGGTTTGTTTGCATGCTCATAGAAACAGCTCCTACCCCACATAGCCCGTCTCTTCACCTGTACAAATAGAAGAGCATTGAGCTCCTCCCGGACCTGAACGAGGTCTCTGTAGGTCACCACTGCCAGTGACTGTTTGTGGGACGCCTCCAGTCTGTGTAGGCGGCACACCAAGGCCTCAATTCGGACGTTTCGTTCCCTTTTCTGTCTCGCACCATGCTTGATAAGGACGCCCCGCAGAACACACTTGGGTGCCTCCCACACAGACAGTGGGTCAGCCTGGTCAGTGGCATTTATGCTAAAGTAGGCTGTCAGAGAAGTCGTCAGATCTGCAGATACAAATGGGTCTTGCAATAAGGACTCATTGAGCCCCCAGGAGGAACACCTCGAGGTGGGAGCTAAGACATCCATGCAGAGCTGGATCGGGGCATGGTCAGAGAGGAGCGGGGAGTCTATGGAAGTCGATAGAACTCTAGGCAGATCCCCATGTCGGGTGAAGAAATAATCAATTCTCGAGTAGGATTGATGAACTGTGGAATAGTATGTGAAGTCCCGCCCCTCCGGGTACACGGTACGCCGCACGTCTACGAGTTGCAGTTGGTGGAGTGCTAACTTAAGCTTCCGGAGGTAGGAGAAGGAAAGGTGAGAGGCACCCCTTGAGGTATCAATAGTGGGATCCAGGGCCATGTTGAAATCCCCCCCCAAAATCAAGGTCCCCTCCTGGAAGTCCTCCAGGCGGGGGAGAAAAGATCGCAGGAACTGTAACTGGTCAGTGTTAGGTATACATTGGCCAACGTCACTGTGATAACTCCCACACGTCCCTTAACCACTAAAAACCGACCCATCTCATCTGTCATTTGATCCACCCATGTCCACGCTACCGATTTGGAGAGTAGGATACTTACTCCCTTAGTCCTGGAGAGCGGTGATGCCGCATGGTACACCACGGGATAATCACGGTTGTCAATTTGGGGACAGCATCTTTTTTGAAGTGGGTTTCCTGTATAAAAGCCACTTGGGCCCTGGCTCTCCGCAGATCTGAGAGCAGCCTCGCTCTTTTTTCAGGGATGTTCAAACCCCTAGCATTCAGGGAGTACAACGAGAGGGGAGCCATAGCGCACCACCTCCCCGTGAGGGACCCCGGGGAGAGGCAAGAGGAGAGGAGGGAAAGAAGGAGAGGATGAAGCTAGGGTTGGGAGCACGAGGGAAGGCTAGACAAGTGGAGAAAGAGGGTGTAGTCGTCTAGAAAAGAGAGAGCAGAAAGAAAGATGCTGACACTGACTACAGGTCAGCCAAAACCTTCTTGAGTCACGCCCACCCCTGTATTGGTAGGGCGTGAGCGTGTAACCTATGGGGGTGAAGTTAACACCAAACTGTGGTCAGAACAATAGCAATGTAGGAAATGCATCAATTCGGCACCTCAGCCTCGCTTAATAGATGTAAGTACAGTAATATATTAGAAGCCAGTCCGTTTTTCTCCCAGGCAGGAAGTTGGCGCCACCATACTGAAGGAGAGTGCCACCCCTCAGCTTCTGTTCGCCCTCCCCCCCCGATGGGTGGACTGTCATCCCATATCTAACTGGCTAGGGAAGTGAAATATCTTAAACATGGCAATAGAACATAAAACATACCATAACTACCCTGCTAGCCGCACCGTGATGCTGAGAGGGACCCCGCCTATGACCTCTGTGGCCCGCCATCCCATAACTAACTGGCTAAATATGTGCAATGACAAAAATATGGCAATAAAACATATATCCCGATTTATCTACCTCTATAGCCCATCCATGGTGCTGCGAGAGAGTCCACCTATGGCCTCCTTGGCCCAGCAAAGCTAGTAAATGATCGAAAGTCACAGGATGACCAGCGGTGCCCCTAGTGTGGGCCCCCCTTAGCAGCAAAAATGTCTAGTTAAGAGCGCTGACTTGCACAGTACAAATAACAACTGTGGTATGGGATAATGCACATAAAACCTGGGGTAGCAGCCTGGATTCCATCAGGCGAGGTCTTCAGATCTCACTCCTGGCATGGGAAGGGCCGGGGACGCCCCTCTGGCTGGCTTGGTTGCGGGATCTCCCTCTCCTGGACGGTCCAGTCGGTGAGCCAGCCGTGGGCGGACGGTCATCAGAGAAGTCCAGCCAATTCGGGATCGATATCGCCTCCGTATCCAGGAAGGCAAACAGGTCTGGCAGCTGTGCAGGGCGATGCAAAGTGAATGATGAGTCTCTCTTCCTCACGATAAGATGGAATGGGTGGCCCCATCTGTATGAGGCATCAGCAGAGCGAATGACTTCCAGCAAAGGCCTCATAGATCTGCGCATGCGGAGGGTATGTCTAGAGAGGTCAGGCATAATTTGAACCTGTGCGCTATCAAAATCCAGAGGCCCCTTGTGCCAGGCTTGCCGCAGGATCTCTTCCTTAATGGAGTAAAAGTGCACTCGGCATAGCACATCCCGTGGTGGAAGATTGGCGTGAGTTGTTGCGCGGGCGCCCATGACCCGATGTACCCTGTCAAGTTCCATCTCAGTCGCCGGGGGCTTATCCAGGTATTGGTTGAGAATCGCTACGACCGTGGAGCGGAGGTCTCGTCCCATTGGTGCTTCAGGGATGCCTCTCAGGCGTAAGTTGTTACGTCTGTTGCGGTTCTCGCCATCATCTAAGCGGAGAAATGCCGTGGTGATCTGGGTGCCCATGTCAGACTGGGCTGACTCCAGGGCCGCTACCCGCTGTGTGAGGACTCTGGTAGATTCCTCCACTGTAGCTACCCGGCCATCTAGGGACGTCACCCTCTGCCCAATTTCCAGAACCTCCTGTCTGAGGGCCGCCACTATGCGCGCGGCCATGTCCTCCAGGTCGCCTTTCGTGGTGAGGCGTGGTAGAATCTCTCTCTAGTCTCCCCCCTCGCTTACCTCGGTCCCAGAGCGGGCACCCGATGCAGCCATAGAGAGTTCGGGCGAGGGGATCGGTGATGGGCGCCAATCGCGCACCGAACCCTCCACCTCAAGGGGCAGCGCTGGAACTTTACCCCGGGTCTTGGAAGGAGTGGGGCCTGCGGTTGCTGAGCGGGTAGACGCCATAAGTTGCGTGTCCCCAGGCCGGCTTAATGCACCCGCGGGGACGAAGAAATCCGCCAAGTCTGACTGTCGGGAGCTCCTGAGACACACCTGACTCCCCTGCACCCGAGACATCCAAAGAGAGGTACCGTATCGTCCACTAGAGATTAGGCCGGTGCCGGGAGATGCAGAGCTCCGAGGAAACACGTCTTCACGTCTCCATTGCTAAGCCACGCCCCCCTCACAGGTCCTTTCAACAATACGTTTTTATAAAGATTTTGCTCAACCTAAGACACAAATACAGCATAAATATGGCCATTCCAATATACAATATTCAAGACATTCAAACGGTTATATAGAGAGCTAGTTGTACATGAGACAAAACGCAGTTTAGGTAAACTGTGGAATAAACAGCAGGCACTATGCCTATATCATCTTGATATTTGGTCACATAGCTCTTCAGTAACAGGCCTTGAACCAACATGCAATGTTCAGTGTGTCTTAGGTCTGAAGGGGATATGAGGGGTAAGAAGGAGGGTAATAGGAATTCCACAAGGGGGGGTAGCGAGGGGTAAAACAGAAAAGAATACAAACAACCAGATATCTATAATACCTTGGCATTATATAATGAGGCAGTAAAAAGTAGGTTACTTTTCTATCAATCTAAGCAAACAGGTTACACAGATAAGATTGGTTATCAATAGTGAGTACAGGCATACACTAGGAGGCTATAAGAAGATATATACGATCGTTGGTATAAATAATGTCAATCACCATATTTAATGTAGGAATCGTCTGTTGTTTCCACAGTCGGGCCATGGCCAGTCTGGCTGCAATAAATGCATGTGTCACAAAGACATGAGAGGGAAGAGGCCCCAGCAAAGCCATTTGAGAGTTGGCCCTGCAAGGAATGAGAGTAATCGCTTGAACAAATTGAAAAACAGAGACCCAGTATTGTTGGAGCAAAGGGCACTGCCACCAAATATGAGGAAGTGTACCCCTCTGACCACACTGTCTCCAACAGAAGGGAGAGGTAGATGGGAAGATCTTGGCTAGTTTGTGCAGAGTATAGTACCATTTGTGGAGTATCTTTTGGACAGATTCCCAGTGCGACAGGCATTTTGAAGCCTTTAGGGGCCAAACTATGGTTTGATGCCACTGCGTAGCCGATAAGGTAAATCCCAATTCCTTTTCCCACCATTCCATGGCAGGAAGTTTTGATTCCTCCACAGGGGTAACTAGATTTATAGAAAAATTAGATACCCTTCATTTGTAGAGTAGTTCTAGTGAAAAAGGAGATGGTTTGTCTGTGGAGATCAGTATCTCTCATCCGAGCTGAGGTCAGGAAATGTCTGACTCTGAGGTATTAATAAAAGTCTCTAGGTGGTTTGTTATACTGCCGGCTTAAAGATTCAAAAGAGTCTAGAGTAGCGCCAGAGAATAGTTGATTAAGTCAGGTAATACCCAAAGCACTCCAATGAGAGACACCCAGATCATCCAGCACCTGGTCCAATGTAGAGATAGGGATATTTTGAAGGGCATAACCATTAGAGAGTGGGGAAGTAGGGCCCAAAGAGGTACATACTATGGTAACAGCCGTGATTGTGTCCAGGTATGATTTCTCCTGAGAACGATTAAGTAAGCTAGTACACAGTAATAAGTGCAAATCCATAGAGACTTCTGCTTGTTCCAGGAGTTTCCAGGGTTGATTAGAGGAAGGGGACCACCAATGGCGGACTTGATCAAGTATCGTGGCTTTGTAATATTTAGCAACATCAGGGGCCCCAAGACCTCCATGGGATTTAGGGGTGTACAAGTTAGTTTTAGGCATTCTAGGTTTCTTACTATCCCATATAAAGGAATCAATGATGCCTTGCTGTGCTTTAAGTACGATGGCAACAACGGAATAGGAACAGTTCGAAATATGTAGAGGATATGGGGAAGCACAAACATTTTGATCAAGGTAATTTTACCTGCCCATGTTGTTGGAGGGTGGCAGAGGTTTTTACATAGCATTTTAACTCTTTGTAGCAGTGGGGTATAGTTTAGAAGGAAGAGATTTAAACTAGGTGATGTAACCTTAATGCCCAAATATGTGAATGAGTCAGAGGGTGCCCAGCAGAAAGGGGAGAGACCGGTGATAAGTCTCAACCAAAGATTTGGTTTGATTTACTTTGTATAGTGAAATATTTCTAAATCGGATAAGAATACTTTGCACAACAGGAAGGGAAGAAAGCGGATCGGTAAGGAAGATGATGACATCATCTGCATAAAGCCCAATTTTATGTGCTTCGCAACCAGAGGTGATTCCAGTAATGTCCGGGAATTGCCTTATAGTTGCCGCCAAAGGTTCCATCACCAAGGCAAATATTAGAGGAGAGAGGGGACAACCTTGTCTAGTGCCGTTACTTATATCAAAAGGGAGCCGAAAGGAGTCCAGAAGTCAAGACTCTCGCACTAGGGGAGGTATAAAGAGCAGTAATAGCACTGCCCAAGAAGCCTGAGATGCCAAATTTCTCCAAAACGGCACCCGGTCAAATGCTTTTTCTGCATCTAAAGATAGAATAGGGAAGGCATTTTAGTATATTCAGCATATTAAGTTTATTAGTCTTCTAGTGCCATCCGGTGCTTGCCTTCCATGCACAAAACCAACTTGATCCGGACGAATAAGGTTGGGGATAATACTTAGGAGTCTGTTAGCAATCAATTTAGCGTAAATTTTAAGGTCTGTGTTGAGTAGCGAGATAGGTCTGTAGTTAGCCGGATCGTCTATAGGTTTATCAGGCTTATGAATAGTGACGATTATGGCTTCTAACGATTCTTTGGGGAGGTGACTAGAGGAAGCAGCTTCATTAGCGAAATCGCAAATGTAAGGGGCTAAGATCTCCATAAACGATTTATAATATTCGGCAGTAAACCCATCAGGACCTCGTGTCTTGTGTAAGGGTAGCGCCGAGATAGTTTTAGTGATTTCTCCAATAGAGAAGGGTTGCATTAGGGAGTCTGCGAATTGCAGGGGGAGTGAAGGGAGGTGCACCGAGTCAAGAAAGCTGGCAATATCCTCTGCAGTGGGCTTAGGAACAGCAGGGGAATCCTTCAAGTTATACAAGTTGGAGTAAAATGCGCTAAAGCTGTTAGCTATATCTAATGGATTTGAAAGACGGTTTACCAGAGAGTCTGTGAGAAAAGGTATTTTGTGTGATTTAATTTTTGCGTTTAAACAGTCTAGCAATGTAGGCCCCCGCCTTATTACCCTGACTATAGTGTGTCAGTTTAAGTCGTTTGATCATAAAGTCATATTGGGATGTAAGGTGGAGGCTGAGTTGGCGTCTAAGGGAGTGTAGGTCTTGCGCACAGACAGTGGAGGGAGAACGTTTATTGACGCTCTCCAGAAGACGAATCTTGTCTAAAATGGAGGTCAATTCTGCAGTCCTTTCCCTTTTCTCTCGGGCCCCTAGTTTTAGAAAAATGCCTCTGATAAAGGCCTTATGGGCATTCCACACGGTAGCGTGGCTAGAAACAGAGCCAACATTGGTTTGAAAAAAAGATCTCAACTCTGACTGGATGTAATCCCTATGTTTTTTTTTGGACAGCAATGCGTTGTTCAGTCTCCACTTATTGGGGAAACACGGATTGGAGTCAGTAAATATACATATGGAGACAGGGGCGTGATCAGGCCAACCTATCAGCCCGATCTCCGCTGTAGAGATACGTTTAAGAGTATATTTATCCACTAGGAAGGTATCCAGTCTAGAGTATGAGTTCTGCAAGTGTGAATAAAAGGTATACCGTATTTTTTCCGTGTATAAGACACTACTTTTTCATTAAAATGTTTACCTAAAAATAGAGGTGCATGGCACTCGCCAAGGTTGCCCCCTTTCACCCATAATATTCGTCCTCATAATGGAACCGCTTGCAACCCTTGTGCGCTCACATCCCCACATTCATGGTGTTGCAGTAGGTCCTACCAACAACAAGATAGGTCTCTTTGCAGACGATATAGTTCTTATCCTCTCACGTCCACTATGTTCTCTCCCTGCTGTACAACTTCTCCTAGACCAATTCAGCAAAGTAACTTTACAATCTACATTCCCTTATCCATGGACGGACACATGTATTCCTTATCTAGGTATACAACTCCCAACGTTGTCATTAAAAATATACGAATATAACTACAAGCCACTCCTTCAATCCATACCCAAAGAACTAGCCTCACTTTCTAAATTCTATCTCACAGTATGCGGCAGAGTAGCAGCGTTCAAAATGTTGCTCCTCCCCAAAATACTCTATATCTTTAGAACCCTCCCTACAACCCCCCCTGCTACCTTTTTTACTCATCTACAAAAACTGATTCTCCGTTTTATATGGCAAAATAGGAAACCTAGATGCTCCTCACAAATCCTGTATACCGTAAACACAAATCCATGGGGGGTCTCACCCTTCCTGATATTGCTAAATACCACACGGCCACTATTCTAGCCCAACTACAGCATTGGTGTCAACACACACAAGATAAAGTATGGGTCAAGTGGAGCTGGCTACAATACCCTGTACCTCCATTGTGAATCTCCTCTTAAGGTAACCCCGGCCTCCCTCTCCTCGCCCTTTCCAACCATACAATCCACGCTGATGGCCTGGAAGGCTTTACCTCTCTCCTTCCCATCTACCAAAGCTTCTCACACATTTCTCACCCCTCTGGATTTTGTAGAGCACTGCATCCCCCAACTAAACTTGGTACACTGGAGAAACTCAGGAATAACACACGTACAAGACCTCTATACCCAAAGTACACTTAAAACTCTACAAGACTTGTACGATCAATATGACCTTCCTAAAAATGAATTGTTTCGGTACTTACAGGTGACACATTTCCTGAGTTCACATCCTCTACCACTTTCAATTCCTGTGGACGCCAACCTCTATAAATTCCTATTCAGCACTGCCCCCACCAAAAGAAGTATCTCTCTGTTTTACGCTTTACTAGGTCTTTATTGCCACTTTCAAAAAACGCCACCTATGCTGGAATGGGAACGGGAGATTGGCAAATGTTTCTCAGAGTCACAGTGGAAACTCGCACTTCAATTGTCCCACAAAGCATCCCACTGCTCCAACCAATGGGAACTTCTACAAAAAACTGTACATAGGTGGTACCACACTCCATACAAACTGTCAAAATTCTCTAACTCCAACTCTCCGCTCTGCTGGAGACTATGTGGAAGCATTGGGTCACTCTCACACATTCTTTGGCATTGTAGGTCCCTCCGTGGGTTTTGGAACAAAGTATTTCGTATAATCTCCCATTTTACCCCATCGCCTATCTCCCCATGTCCAGAACTCCCCATCCTACATATCGAGATTGATAATTTCCTACCTGATATTCACACTATCATCATACATATCCTATATGCAGCCAAATTGTTAATTACTCGGAGATGGTTACAACCAACTCCCCCAAACATCAGAGACCTGATTATGCTGATTAATAACCAATACTCCTATGAGAAAATGTTTGCAATGAAGAGTAACACTTATCCTGCATTCTTTTCGGTATGGAAAAAAATGGATTATACACCCCTATTGCAATGTCTGATTTCCTCTATTTGAAAGTACACAACTGATACATACTTTACTTTACCCCTCTTTGTCTTCTCTCCCCTCTCCCCCCCTCAGGTTTCCCCCTTCCAAGTTCATTAGAAAGAAATACGTATTGAATACTTAGCTCGCTACGGCATAATAATCTATGTATGTTTTTTTTACTGTTAACACTACTGACTGGGTAATGTTTCATACACCTGTGAGTATTTTTATTACTAAATGTCATCCTGCTGTATTACATGACTTGACTTTAATAAAGAAATATTGAGATGAAAAAAAAAATAAAAAAAATAGAGGTGTGTCTTATACACGGGGGCCGCGGTTTCGAAACTGCTGAAAGTGCTGAAACCACTGCAAACTAGCCTCACGAGTGAAACTTCGGATTGCAGAGACAAGATAACAGTTCTCCTCCAATCATAAATCTTTTGTACCTGACGTCAGCTGTTGCTGGGGAGAGCGTGTAGACAGTGCCCAGAGCGGTAATGTCGGAGCATTCTGTGACCATAAAAATGTCAGAAAATGAAAAACAACCTGTAAAGCGGCTGGCTTACTCTGCAAAATTTAAAGTGGATGTAATCACTTATGCAAAAGAGCATGAAAATAGAGCTGCAGAGAGACAATTTGGACCTCCTCCCACTGAGTGTATGATCAGACAGTGGAGAAAACAGGAAGAGCAACTCCTTAAGATGCCCAAAAAAAAGAAGGTCTTGAGAGGAAAACCAGCAAAATGGCCAAACTTGGAGCAGAGGCTTAAGACTTGGATTTCTTGCCAGAAACCAGTGATGCAACAGAGGCTGAATAAAGTGATTGGCTCAGAGGTAAGTGTGATGCATAATATCATTTAAATATTGATTTCTGAATTTTGGGTAAGAAAAGTTGGGGGCGTCTTATACATGGGTGCGTCTTATAGACGGAAAAATACGGTAATCGCGTTCAGCTCCATGTAAACACCTCCATGCATCATATAGGTCATGCGAAGTCAAGAAAGAAGAGAGGGTGCGATCATGTCGTCTTAGTGCATTAGAAGTGTCTAAGGTTGCATCAAGACTGGCATTATAGTCTCCGCAAATCACTAAGTGCCCCTGACACACAGGAGTTATCGTCCGGAGGAGGGAGTTGAGAAACTTTTTATGACCAGTGTTCGGTGCGTATAGATTTACCAAGGTCATTAAATGATTATTTAGCGTCGCCACCAGAACAATGTACCTACCCTCCTGATCTATGATTAATTCATGTTGCTGAAAAGCAATTGTACGCTTTACCGCAATCATCACACCCTTCCTCTTCTTCTCAGCATTTGCAAAGAAGTAGTGGGAGAAATCTCTGTGTTTACAAGTTGGAGGTTTATCTTTATGAAAAGGAGTCTCCTGGACACAGAGAACATCACAATGGAGGGAGGCAGCTTCCTTCCATAGCATATTGCGCTTGTGTGGACTATTAAGTCCTTAAGCATTCATTGAGCTAATCTTCAAAGACATGAGAGACTCAGTAGAGGATGCCTGGAGGAGTTGCTATGAGTGTATATATAAAAAAAAGAAACATTACTGTAAGGAGGTATTTTGATGCCATAAATCTTATACCTGTCAGTGAGTTGCATTACATCAGATAGAGTGTAGTTCTGGTTAGGAAAAACAACCAAGTTTTACCAAAAAATAAAACATTATAACATAAAATAAGAACCCACTAAAGCAATAACAGAACCTGTAGAACATCAACTGTGTGTGCATAGCACACAGAAGTTCTGGGGAACGAGGGTTACAAACAAACAATCAGCAGGAACCATATCCTGAGTATATACGGATTACACCTTCAGGTGGGAAGGTGCAACATTAGGTATCCAACTGGTTGCAAAGGAAAAGTCAGCGAGTCGACCAGTCTTTCGGGACACGCTGTGGCTGCTTGTGTGCGGTTGGTACCATGGGGGTTGGGAACCTTTATGCCCCAGGAATGTAGAGCCTTGACCACTTCTTCTGGAGTCAGGAGGGGGATCTTTTTATTTTGATAGGAGACTATAAGCTTAGTGGGGAAGCCCCATCTGTAGGGGATCTGGTTATCCCGAAGCACCTTAGTTACCTCCGCATATTCCCTCCTCTTCTTGGCGGTGGCAGGTCAGATGTCAGCAAAGAGTAATATGGTGGAATAAGGATCAGGAAGTGATTGCATTTGCTTGGTTATTAACATCACCTTTTCGTAGACATGAAAGAAGTGGATTCTGGCGATGACGTCTCTTGGAGTCGAAGCCGGCAGATGTTTAGGTTTAAATAATCTGTGAGCCCTGTCCGATGATTAGATCAGGCTGCGATTGTTGGGGGAGCAGTGTAGCTAGCAGGGCCTGTAGAAACGCAGGGAGGGCAACAGCATCAACTGATTCAGGGATCCCCCTGAACTTGATGTTGTTACTTCTAGATCTGGGTTCCAGATCCACCACTTTGTCTTGAAGTTGAATCAGGTGCTGTTGCTGGGCAGAATACACCTCTACAAGGTCATTAAAAGCAGACGCATAATTACTCAAGTATGATTCCACTCGATCCGTGCAGTCTCCTAACTCAGACACCTGAGACCTTAAGGAATGTATTGATGACTTAAGGTCCTGCTGCAGCTCTGTGCGTAATGATAGAAACATCATCTTAATATAGGCCTCGGAGGCTGGATTAGAGGATGCAGGAAGCTCATCCAGGGAAGGCACAGTTTCAGTGGGGCCCTATGAAACAGAGGAGGAAGTAGTAGACTGTTTCTTACTGACAGGGCCTTTGGATTGTGTGCAGTGCAGCGGCGATGAGGCCGGCCGTTTGGAGAGCTCCTTCCCCTGGACAAGTGTGCCTGAAGTGCTCTGCTTCATGTCTGAGTCAGAGCCGGCAACTGAGCAGGTGTCTAAGGCTGTTTTCCTCCGTGAAGCAGCGGTGCCATTTTGTCTGCTGGATGAGGGCGACATGGGATAGAAGTCTGTCAGTCTTCTGGGGCCTTTCTGTTTACTTTTGCCCCTGGACATAATGCCGATCAACGTCCGCACCCCGCCAGGTGTGAAGAGGGATCGATCCGATACCTATATCAGCTGTGAGTAGCTTTGATTCAGGATACCGAAGTGCTGCGTCTCACAGGTCATTTCCACGGTTAGTCCCACGGTCCTCCCGATGCTCAGGGCTGTTTCCATTCTACCCAGGGGAATCTCTGACCATGCCCCGCTACGGGTGTGTGTAGCGGCCTCCTCGGTCCCCTCTGATCGCTTATGGCGACTCTCTGGATTCTGGATTTCGGATGAGAGAGTGGGGGCTCATATTACTGCAGCCATAGATGATTATTGGGCCCTGAATCGGGGGACACCCCCCCCCCCCCCGATGGTGTGGGACTCGTCTAAGGGTCTAAGGCTTTCCTCCAGAGTCAATACCAGTATGTTATCAGGAAGACTAGACGGGGCTTCCACCTCCAGCTCTCTGAGACTGAGCACTGGGGCTCAGGCCCTGGAGCGAAGGTACGCAGATACTCATGACCCTGCTGTATACGCAGATATGCAGAGTGAATACAGGGATCTGCTACTGCTGCGTACGGACGCTTCCCAGAGGTCCTTACTCAGGGGAACGCAATGGTAGACTCTTGGCTTGGCTCGTTAGGGAGAACGGAGCAGCCTGCAGTGTTTCCAGGGTGGTGGGCCTGGATGGGTCCATCTTGACAGAGCCTGGCAGCATCGCTGTCCGTTTCATCTCCTTCTACGAGGAGCTTTATCGCTCGAGGGTGACTTACTCTGATCTAGATCTCTTGACCTACTTGGACACAGTTGACTTCCCAACCCTCCACTCAGTCTCCCGTACCACGCTAGACGAGCCCTTTACTGACAAGGAACTGGCGCTGGCAATATCCTCTCTTAAGACCGGTAAGACACCCGGCCCGGATGGCTTCCCAGTGGAGTTCTATAAGACTCATGCGGAGGGGGTTGCCCCCCACCTTTTGGATACCTACAGGGAGGCCTTTCGCTCAAGACAATCCGGCGGTGACTCTAGAGGCGGCCCTGTTGGGTTCCTACGCGGTGCTGAGTAACTTGGTATTCCGGGGTCCGAAATCTAACGCTGCGGTCACAGGACCTATGTGCACTGTGTTGGCGGTGTGAGCCAGGGCAAGAAAGGGATGGATACCGGCTGGTACCATCTCCCCTTATGTACCCCTGTGGGGTAACCCGCGATTGGAGCACCTTAGCTCTATTCCCGACCCCCAGGTTTGGGCCCGACACGGGATAACACTGGTCAAACATGTCATGCCGGGGGGGGGACGCTGCTGGGGTTTGACAGACTCCGGACTATGCACAAACTACCCCCCGAGTATGCGCTTCTGATATATGCAGCTGCAACACGCTTGTTTCCTGATCCGGTGACAGTTGACTCCGACCGAGTCGAGTGATTCTTAATGAAAGACAGGATGCGCAAACCTCTATCCTCGCTCTACCTCCGTTTGACTAGTGGGAAAGGCCCCCACTGGTGGGCCTTTTTGAAAAGTGGAGAGAGGATACCCCCCTCTTAACTGAGGACAGTTGGGAAACGTGTGTCCAGGCATACGTGTACACAGTGATCTCCTCATACAGCTGAAATTTCTACATAGAGCATATTATACCCCGGCTAGACTAGCTAGGATATATCCTATGGCTGATGCGCACTGTACTCGATGTACTGTTGAGGTGGGCACTTTCTTTCACATGGTGTGGTCGTGCTGCAGACCTTATTGGGAATCTGTAATATCCACTGTTAGCGCGGTGACTGGTCTGCAGCTGGAGGTGTACCCCTTGATCTTCCTGCTAGGGAGTGGCGATACCCTGCAAACGACTAGGGCCACGTAACTGCTTATATTTCATGTAGCTTTTTACGCTCGCGGGGAAATAATCCTTAGATGGAAATTAGCCTCCCCCCAACGGTGGGACAATGGTTACACACGATCGATAGAATGATCCCTCTCTACAGGCTGACCTATATGAGTCGCAACTGTGTACGCAAGTTTGATCGGATTTGGGGGGATTGGGTGGAGGCTAGGGGACTTACCCTGGAGGGGTCGGGCGGAGAGACTTTGCTCCCACCTGCACCCTCTGCGCAGTAGTATGGATATGAGCTGAGGTGGGAATTGAGGGACTCTGTAGATAGGTTCTGCATGATGTGGGAACCAATGTCTTCCAGATCAATGTGAGCAATTATGTTGCGCTTGGTAGTGAGCAATGTTCTTACTGTGTCATCGTGCTATTTATATTCAAGTGAAAAGTAAAAAATTGATGGATAAATGAATAAATGAGTGAATAAAGATTCATAAATTAGTGTAAAATATGTATAATAAATAAATAAATTATTATAATTAATAAACTGTGTCTTTGTTAAGCATATAATTGTCATAAGTTATAGTTGCCAATTTTTTAATAATTTCCCCGCTGTCTCTAAGGTAGGATTTTGTGCGTTTGACAAGTGGTTGCAAGAACCAGTCGATGTATTCTCCCAAGCGGGATGTCAGTGAATTTTTGCCACTGACTATCGGTCTTCACGGTGGTTTTGTAGGATTTTTATGAATTTTGGGTAGGAAATATATTATCGGTACTCTTCCGACTGTAGGTAGCAGATATTTATACTCCTTTTTCGTTAGAATCTTCTTTTTCAATCCATCTTTCAGCAATACTTTTAATTGTTTCTTGATTTCCGTAGTTGGGTTTTTCTTTAGTTTTTGATATGTCTCCTGATCTCCTAGGATATTACTCATTTCTTCTTCATAGTAGGTTTTATCTAACAAGACCACACCCCCCCCTTTGTCTGCTGGACGAATCACCACTTCTTTCTTTTCTTCCAGAAGTTTTAAGCCCTTGTCTATATATTCCTTATTTCTTGTATTCTTTATTTTTAACCCTCTAAGCTCCTCTTCTACCATAACCTTAAATACTTCTATATGGTGACTTGTCTTGTTGTTGGGATTAAAGGTTGATTTATTCCTTAGGGTGGAGTGTTTAAGTATCTCCTCTGTCTCATTTTCTTTCTTGGGGAACTCAGTTGTTACCGTAAAATGTCTTTTAATATTCAATTTTCTCACGAATTTATTTAAGTCTATATAGGTCCCAAATTTATCCAGGTTCCTTATTGGTGCAAATTTTAGTCCCAAATCTAATAATTGGATTTCTTCCTGTGAGAGGTTAATTGAGCTTAAGTTAAAGATGCCTTCTCCTATTCCTCCCATCTTTGTTCTCTTCCATATTCTCTTTCCACCCCTTGTCCCTCTCTTCCGAAATTTCTTCTTCCCCTTCCCCTGTATCCCCATAATTGCTGTGGTGGGGTGTATGGTCTCCCTTGCTCCCGATATTGATATGTCTGTTGTCCTCTTTTTTCTTGTCTCCAATTTAGAGGGGCATATTCCAGATGCTTCTAGTTCATCATGAATGTGTAAAGGGACGTCTCCTTCTCCCTCCTTGATCATGAAGCGGAGCCCCCCGCCCTCCCAACCCCCCAAGGTTCACGTATTATAGATTGGACCATTAGTGGGTCCAACTGTATCTGCTTACATATGGTACCTAAGATCCACGCTTTGCTTTGGTCTGTTTCGTTAGTATGTATTTTATTTAAATTTTGTTTTATTTTTTCGTAATGACTGTCTGTAAAATGGAATTTGCTGATTTTATTTTCTTGTGCTGTTTGTTTTTTGTCATATGTCTACAAAAACAATAAAAACCTTACCTGTGAAAAAGAAATCACAGGGCCCCTATTACGAACCTGGTCTGGAAGACTGGATGGTTGAGGAGGCTTCCCTTGCACCTCGTGTCTAAAAGCCTTTGAGGATGGTGACAGAGGCCTGGCAGACACCGAGTGGCACGAGTAATCCAGAATTCAAAGTCGAGGCAAGCCGAGGTCAAAATCCAAGAGGTCAGTTGCAGTACCGAAGGAAGAGGCAGAAGAATAATCAAAACAGTCCAGGGTCAAAAAGGCAGGCGGCAGTCAAGGCAGGTAGTGGAGGCAGGAACAGGTCAAAATCCAGGCAACGGCAATCTAATATTCAAGACAGGAAACAGGAGACACAACACAGACAGGAGCTGATAAGACAATCCAGCAAGTAAGTGACAGGCTGGCTTGGTTTAAATAGGGAAGTGAACTAATCAATTATGTCACTTCCTGTGCGCCTTTGGCACATTTTTCTTAGAACACGCTCCATCTGCGCATCACTTCCTGTGCGCCTTTGGCACATTTTTCTTAGAACACGCTCCATCTGCGCATCACTTCCTGTGCGCCTTTGGCACATTTTTCTTAGAACACGCTCCATCTGCGCATCACTTCCTGTGCGCCTTTGGCACATTTTTCTTAGAACACGCTCCATCTGCGCATCACTTCCTGTGCGCCATCCTGCGCGTCTTTCTGTGGGAAGTGGTCGTTGTGCGCATGCGCGTATTCTTCTGCCTAGCGGTACTTGGCGCATGCGTGGAACGGGCATGGTGCTTACAGTCCCATAGCAAAATTTTGTATGGTGCCCTGTGATTTCTGGTTACGCCCCCTGCAGAGCCCACCAGAGATCCCAAACAGCCCACCTGAGAGTGAACCTGCAGAGCCCTCCATAGACTTTCTATTCTGGGCTCTGCAGGGTCTCAGATGGGCTGGTCATACCCCTGCACACCTCTTACCCGTCAACCCCGATCCACTATCAGCCTCCTCCGTCACCGGGCCCCGCGTCCTCCTCCGTCATCGGGCCCCACCTCCTCCTCCACAGCTGCTGGCTGTCACTGACTCAGCAGCGGCTGTGAGGAGGAATGCGCACAGGTTGTCAGTGATCTCAAACGTGGTACATAGTCGAGGTGAAATTATCCTAGGTTAACATACAGTGTGGCCTCTAGCCTGTTGACAAAGCATGATGAAAACATTTGTTGTGAGTACATATACCCCTTGTTTTATCTATTCTATTAAACAATTTTACACACGGAGGTGGCGCTCTGTTCCCTTTTGTTTTGGTTTTGTATAGACATTGAACCAACAGCATCTATCTGCTGTTTCCCTACCACATGACAGCAGGAGACAGTTGGGTGCCGTGAGGTCAGGTAAGATCCTCCTATTAGCCAAAGTAGATTTTAACTGAGACAAAAATGTACCCTTGCCCGAGAAGAAAAAAAAAACCCTATTGCTTGGCGTACAGCTAAATCAGATCTATCACTGCAACAGGAAAGGAGGATAGAGAAAACATTCCACGAAGAGCTCCCTGCTGTACTCCTAAAAACCCTTCAGCAAGCTGTCAGATGATACTGAAACCATCAACTGAATATTGAATCATCATCTGTTTAAATAAGATCTACTGTAATTTTTTACAAAAATGCTTTTTAAATATTGAGGCTAAAGCAAATAACTAAGTAGCAGTACAAATGTAACAATTCTTACAAATACAAGCATCCAGTGAGTTAACAATGGAAGAAAAATGCTGAAAATTCCATCTAGAAAGATTGCAAAGAAATATACAGGATAATGAATTACAGTTTGTTATTGTTCCATTGTTATCCTTCCTGTAACATTCGCAGGAATGTGTGTGAAAGTACATGAGGAATGCTAGTGTTAAGCACAATAAGATGTAAGCTGTAAGCAGTGTTATGAGTTATGATGTGTTAATGGGCAGCTGAGAATTGTGTATAAGAAATAAAATAAAGAGTTGCTGCTTTTTATTTCAATGAAACATACCAGAGCCTTCAACACATAGTTAACTGGGGGAAGGGAATGTGACCAAAGATATCAGCTACTGCGCAGAGCTAAGTTTGGTCTTAGACCAATTGATATTCAGACTTTATTTTCTTTTACAATTTCTAGGTATTTACTCATTTTTATCCCCATACCCTGGAAATATGCAACTGTATCTGGCCACCCAGTCTCCATTTTCCTACCAGTGATAATAACAGGACTAGATTGAACAGAAGACTTCTGTTCTAAAGTAGGTGATGGTAAAATTTGAGTTATTAAAATGTTATAACATTATTATCATTATTTTATGTTTTAAAATCATTGTTTGTAGTTTATAACTCTGTTAAAGTGAACTTATACTCAAAAAGTGAAGATGTCCTGCCTTATTGGGAATACAAAAAAATTGTGGCTAAGCAATCATGACAAATCTGCCTTTTTTTCTTGGATCACTCATGGGAAGGTGCAGTGCATTGCCTAACATGTGGCATTCCCTAGGAACTCCTTATCCAGTAGCCTCCTTTCTGCTTCTCTGCAGAGTGAGATCACCTAAGACAGGGGTAGGCAATCTCGGCACTTCAGCTGTTGTGGAACTGCATGTTCCTTGAGGCATTGCAAGAATCTGGCAGCCACTGGTATGATACCTGGAGGCAGAGGCATGATGGGATTTGTAGTACTGAGTTGCCTACCCTTGATCTAAGACATCCCCTCTTTCCTCTGATGACTGCTGTTCTCACAAGTGTCTTTCTGCGCATATCACTACTATGTGGCTCATTGCTCTTCTGATGGCTTGCTGGAGAAAGAACTCATTCGCAGCCTTGAAACATTGTTTTTTTATGTCATGCCCCCTCCAAGTAAAAGAAGCAGTTAGTCTGATTGAATCGGATGCTGGCTTTGACTATGGTATGTCCGCAGACATACACCTGCTTTTGACTCTTGTCCTATAACATACATGTGTGGGATGGACTTTCCTGTGCATAGTAGAGTTGCTGTCATACCTCCAACTTTGGAACTTGAGAAAGAGAAACATCTTGGGACGCAGATGATATGTGGTGTGCTATGCACCCCCTGCTGGAAATGGGTGTGGCTAAATTGCTCTAAATATTGGTCATGGCTTAACCCCTTCTCTGCCACCAACGTAAGGCATATGACGCAACAAGAACTTTCCCAGCTGGCCAGCTCAGTATGCCTTATGTTGGTTGCATTTACCCCTCTTCTATAAACACATGGTCGCTCCAGGGACCATAAACTTATAACAGAAATGTCCCTCTGACTGTTCTTTGTAAAAGAATAGTTGTCCTCAGAAGGTGACCCCACCTTTATTGGCTGGTGCAGGGGGGGATCAGAGGGAACACAAAGTAAATCATGATGCTGGTACCCAGAGGGGAGGAGAAAGCTGTGGGAAGGAGAGAGCAGCAGTGACAGATGGGAGGGGGATGGAGCTTCAGGTTGCTGAGTGGAGGATCAGCAAATATTTGAAATATTTACAGAGGGGCGTGGCCAGCAGCCGCATGTAGATAGTCGCATCGGGACGAGCTCTCCACCGGAATCCCGTATTTCATCCTGATACTCACCTTGCCGGTCTCCTGTCCCCAGCCGGCTTGCAGGGGGTGATCCTCCGGTCCTTGAGGCACAGAATCGCGGCGGTGAGCATGCGCTTTGACTGGCGCAGATGTCGAAGAAGAAGGAGTGTAAGCAGGGAGGCCTGGTGTCCCAAGATGGTGGCGGTTTACAGGCCGCGATCCGGACCCCGTGCAAAGTGGCAGGGGATAAGCATAAGGATCCTGCAACGCATTTAGAACGCTTTGCCCACCACCCTGACATCCCCAAACAGCGGAAGCTTTCCTATCAGGGGGAACGTGGCTCCCCCAAAGAGTTCATGGGAGACCCACTGTTGTCTGACTCTGACAGCCCTGTGTTGCCTGAATGCATGACGTCTAAAGCTGCTAAGGGACTGAAGCCCCCCAAGAGAAAGCTTAAGGCGGCTGAGCCCACCCTTGCAGATGTTTATGCGGCAGTTCAATTGTCTAACACCACACTGTCTGCCCTCACTGATCAGGTGCAGGGGATGAGAACGGATATTTAATTTATACGCCATGATTTGCAAAAACTGCGGGAACGCACTACGGCCTTGGAGGGCAGGGTGAGCGACTTGAAGGATTCTACTGCTCCGTTAACTGCAGATGTCAAACTGGCTCTGCAGAAGATAAATGCAAACTCCATTTGTTTTTTCTCTTTGTTTTTGTTTTATCAAGGAGTTATACAATGTGGAGCCACAGTCGGTGGTATTTCTGCTTACTTGTTCCTACTTAACCATGTTATTGCTCTCTGTTGTACAATGTATGCCTTATATTTGCAACGTCAGCTCACTTAATTAATCTGGTCTCCTGGAACTAGAGAGGTCTGGGAGACATGGTGAAAAGAAACGTTGTCTTAGGCCATGTCCAGCATACCTCCCCTTCCGTTATCTGTTTGCAGGAGACACACTTAACCCCTGATACCTATGCCACCCTGAACAGACGTTTCTGTCAGGTCTGTTATCATTCTTGTGCTACTCCACCTACTCGAGGGGAGTTTCCATCCTTATCCATAAAAACTTGGCATTCTCCTGCACACTCAGATCAGGGGACGATATAAGACGTATTCTGCTCATTTTATACCTCCCTATACAAGACCAGGGCCTATACCGTTTCAGAGCTGAACAGCTACATGGGTAGCATCCCTATACCTTCCCTTGAGGTAGCTGACAGGTTGGACTTGGAGGCCCACATCAGTATGGAGGAGCAGGAGCTGGCTATGGCTAGTTTCCCGAATGGAAAGGCCCCTGGGCCGGATGGACTCCCTATGGAGGTCTATAAGACCCATGCCTCGGCACTTCTCCCTACCCTGCTGGACACTCTTAATGAGGCCTTCTCTGTAGGAAGGCTGCCGGATACTATGTACGAAGCCACAATTATAGATCTGCCAAAAAAGGGCAAAAACCCGCTGTTACGAGAATCCTACAGGCCTATTTCTCTGTTGAATTCAGATATCAAGCTGTAAGCTAAGGTTCTGGCTAACAGGTTGTCCCAAAAGATTGCTTTAGTTATACACTCGGACCAGTCAGGTTTCATCCCTAATAATTCTACCGCTATTAATATACGCAGAGTGTTTTTGAACATGCAGATCCCGGTTGACAATACGGGCAACAGGGCACTGCTAGCCTTGGATGTAGCCAAGGCATTTGACAGTGTAGAGTGGAGTTATCTGTGGGCAGTCCTGTCAGCCTTTGGGTTTGGGCCACGGTTTTGAAGGTGGGTTTGTTTGCTATATCATCACCCCTCTGCCAGGATAAAGGTTAATGATTCCATGTCTGAGGCTTTCATGTTGCAGTGCGGCACCAGACAAGGATGTCCATTGTCCCCTTTACTGTTTGCCCTGGCCATTGAACCTCTGGCGGTCCTGGTTCGGCAATCCACAGACATTGTGGGTTTTAGGAGGGGGGCCTTGGAGGAGAAGATTGTGCTGTATGCTGATGATACCCTTTTGTTTCTGGCAGATACACGATCTTCCCTTTCCAATGCTATATCCCTATTAACTGGGTTCGCCAAATTCTCAGGCCTGGTTGTCAATTGGGAGAAGTCTAATCTGCTTCCGCTGGACCCTCTGCCTGCGCCTTTGGCTCCTGAGTTGTCTCATCTGCAGGTCCAGACGGCCATTACCTATTTGGGCATACAATTAATGGCTTCTCCCCTTGACTACCTCTCTCTGAATTTGCTCCCCCTTCTGGCGAAATTTAGGTCTCAACGTGCTTCCTGGGCTAAATTACCGCTTTCGGTGGCTGGCAGGGTGAATTTGATCAAAATTATATGGCTGCCCCAGTTATTATATGTCATCCATAACTCTCCGCTGTGGATCCCTAAAAAGACCTTCCGCATGATCGACGGGATATTCTGGGACCTGGTCTGGAGGATGAAATCCCCCCGGCTGCGTCTTGATGTCCTGCAGCGTCCAAAGGCTTATGGGGGGCTGGCTGACACTCTGCACTTCCTACGGTGCGCTTGATGGGGCAGGTTTGGGCTACCACCAAGCGCGCCTTGGGGGTGGACCAACTAAACCGTTATACTCCTCTGTGGCAAAATGGCAGGCTTCTGGAGCTTCTTCCTCTCCACGGTATGGTGGACTGGACCCGTAAAGGGGTTGTATCAGTCTCTCAGCTGTACCCGGTGGGGGAATTGTGTTCCTTTGAGTATCTGGCCTCCACTTTTGGGCTTTCTCGCAGGTGCAACATGCTCTAAGGGCGCAGTTTGGGCATGACCCCCCTAGGTTTTCTCCTACTCCTACATTATTATTAGCTACTATTATTAGCTACTCGATGTTATTAGCTACTCGCACCAAGGGAGTGATCTCCTTTCTGTGCAGCCACCTCCTTCGTAAGTCTGATGTTCTTAACCCATTGAAGTGCAGGGAGGGGTGGGAGTCAGACCTGGGAACTATGTCAGATGAGGATTGGGAGGATGTTCTTCAGGGAGTTGAACAGGTGTCAATGTCACCCACGCATAGGCTCACGCAATTGTTCATTGTTCATAGAATTTACAGAACGCCTGAATTTCTGTTCCGTATTGGGTACAGAGCTGACCCAAATTGCCCAAAGTGTGGCCACCACCAGGGATCTTTAATCCATCTGCTCTGGAGATGCCCCAAACTAGTAAGATATTGGGGTAAGGTTCTAGAGGTCATTAACGTTGTCTTTGAATCCTCCATTTAAATCGTTACAATTCAAGCTCCACACTTTGTCACCCTTTGCCTAGGTGCACCTGATATACAAACATTTCTCCCACCTTCCCCACTGTTCTAGTTAGTGTTTTCTCCGCTTTAACACCGCCCCTTCCATTGGCTCCACCCACCCCCCTGTTTACAAATCTTCCCTCCCGCCAACACTTTCTGTACACACTGGCTTGAGAAAGAAGATTTGATCTTTGAAACGCATTGCCGCTTAAACCCCTGGACACAGCTACTCGACACCGGGCTTCTACGCCGCACCCGAGAGTAAGGTGTCCTTGTTCACCCCTCCACATCCACTGTGATGGCACACCGCTCACTGCCTCGGGCGTAGGTCCATGCCCTTGAGCTTCTTGTGTCTCCACCTTTCCTGTCTCTGCTGCCCTGCTCATCCCGACCTGGCGGTGTCCCCACTGCACGGCCCGCCACTGTACCCCTGAACACAGCCACGGTCTACGTCCTCCCCTCCGCATCCACTGTGCCGACACACCGCTCAATGCCTCGGACTTGGGTCAGTGCCCTCTTCACTCTCTGCCTCGCTGCTCATCCCGATATGACAGCCTCTCCACTGTCACGGCCCCTGACACGGCAGTTTCTCATACTGCAGTGCCTGTCGGCCTGAAACTTTTTCCACACACACCCCCGGGTCGTTCGCTCTGTCCTGGTGGCGAGTGTCACCGCACCCCTACCCGGGATATCGCTCTTCATCTCAACTCTGTAGGTATCACCGGTGGTAATTTGTCCCACAGCAGCTCACGAGACCAGCTCATCACCTAACCAAAAACCACCCAAGTCAAACATGAGAATCAGAATCACCACCTCCCCTTACCACACTCACCGACCACCCATCACACCACCTACAATTCCCTCCCTTTTTTCCATCAACCCCCAACATGACCTCACGAACACCAAAGCACACGAAACCGCCATGAGGAAACTATTTCTCCAATTACAAAATGTGTCCTTTGATAAAAACTTACAATGGTGGGACATTAAGTTCCTCCATAAGTATCTAGAATTAAAAATCACACCTAGAGGTCTACGAGTCAAAAAAGATTGCAATTTTCTCGACGACGATCTTAAAAAGAGGTGGCAGTGGGTAGCTGAATTTGGTACCAACAAATGGCTAGAATTAATAATAGAACAAAGAAAGGAAATTACAGAATCTAATATCCAGAATAGATGAATTAAAGACAAGCATTTCTAACAAATATGGCACCACACGCCTCTTTCCTAAATGGTCTTCCACCCAGGAACCAAACTAAAAATAGGAAAAACATTTTTCAAGCCAAATCCAAAAATTTACAGAGGTTTAACGGATTACGCAGAAGGCAGAGTGTTTGATTGGAAAACCACAACACGTATCAATGCACCACGTTCCTTATGTCTCTGTTACTCCACCCTTCCAAGCATATCACAAGATTGATTTGGGATGAATCTGAAACCATGTACATTCTGCCTCCATCCCCTCTAATCTCCACGGCATCACACCACGCCAACCTGCCAGACTCCACTCTCCTGTCCCACTCATCAGGATCGACCCCATCACCTAACCCTTCCCTCTCCATCCCACACTCAACCACCACTCCAGCGGTCCTCCCAGACACAGAACAGTCGGAATCCTCCTCCAATAACAACACTGTGTACAAAGCACCATCCCACACCCCCCAAGCCCCCTCTTCCAACCACAAAAGGTGAAACCCTCGCTTTAAGTTTACTCCCAGACTTAAACCCCCCCACTACCGGCCCGACCCCACCCTTTCACAGCATTTTTTTAGAGTTGGGCCCCATACGCCCCCCAAAAAGAAAAAACTAGAAGAGGTAGAAGAGGAGGAACACATTCACTCCACCACAAAGAGAGATAGACAGGCCCTAAACATTCCCCAGTAAATATTTTTTAATCTCTCATCACATCCTGACCCCCCATGAAGATTCACTATTAAAGAAGGGTTTGAATTTCACACTCAATATTAAACCCAACTCTTTCACCTTATTTAAAGACTTGAATAAATGTATTTACAATCTCACTTTGAAAAGACATTACAACAAAACCATATCCCCAGACACCCAACCAGAATCACATACCACCAACCCACCCCCACTGAAGTCCCCAGACATTGGACCAGAAACTGATGTTCTGGCTATCTTGGAGGAGCTAGCTGACCCAATCCATCCTTCTGAGTTCCTATTAGAGAACTTACCCAGTCGTACGTTCATGCATACCAATCTCCATCCCCTCTAGTTTCTACCCTCAGAAATCCAAAGGAGCTTACATTGAAACGTTTTACCACGTGACATACACGGATTTCATTAAACTATGTGACACCACACAGAGCACCACTTAAACAACAACCAATAGTCATTTAAAGTATCCCACCAAAACTAACCTATCCTATGCTGAACGTAAAGCACTAAAAGAACTGACCATTAATAAAGAGATTTTGATTAGACAAGCAGATATGGGCGGTGGCATAGTTATCCAGAACTATGATGAGTACATCAAAGAGGCCCTACGATTATTGTCCGACACCACCACTTACCAAAAATTGCACACAGTTCCACTACCCCAGCTCCTCATCACCTTGAAATCCCTGACTGAAAAAGCCTTTGAAGAAAAGATTATCTCAAAGAACGAAAAATCGGTTCCATGCCCCTCATATTCCACAACACCCTTTTTTTTACCACCTACCCAAGTGTAAGGCCCTGGCCAAACGGGTTTAGAATCGCAGTGGCGGAACAACGGCACAGTAGAAGTAAATTGGGGTTAAATAGGGAGGTACGGTAGTCAGTGTTGGACTCCTGGCGTCACTCTCAATCTGCGATACGGAGAGTTAGGAGTCCGACCATCATTTACCGTGAAAGCAGTTTAAATTGGTTAAGACCCAAAACGTATTTACAGCATACGAGTGGTCTCAGATAGACAAGGTTGGAGGCAGTTTGAAGGGAGTAGGCAGTTCAGCAACTAATACCATTGGAGTTATTCATGAAGGTAACAGTTCATAGCAGTATATATGCAGTAGACACTAGAATAAGGAGTTGTCTGTACAAGGAAGTTTACTTGCAGGTTTAACGTGGACACATGTGCATGTAGTATCAAGACAACCAGCAGATGGAGCAGTCCCCAAGGTTTACATATAGTTGGTACTTGCGGTTGTAAGAGCATGAATTCGTCCCAGAGCAAGGGATAGAATTGGAGGCCTGTTGTCCTGGTCAGTCCGTTTCTCACTCTCTCTCTCAGTTCTTGGGGTCTCCAGGGGTCCGTGTGGCCGGCAGAGTCAGCAGGCGCTCACTCCACACTCGCAATAGTGGAACGCCAAGCTGACAGTCTGCCGGCGTCTTAAGACAGAAGGAATAGGAGGAGCCAGTAACGTCATCCGGCCGATGCGTTCCACGTGGAACGCATCGGCGCGAGTAGGACTTCGTGGTTAGCGGCTGCGCTCCACCGCGGAACGCAAGACACGCCGCGATCGACCCATAATTTCCAGCATCAACAGCCTCACTAGTGGCCTCTCTCGCTACGTGGATCACTTCCTACAACCCACCCTACCATCCTACCTGAGAGACTCGGGACACCTTATTGAAACACTGCCTCACTACTCCTGGGAACCTACATATCACTGGGTCTCCCTAGATGTATGCTCTCTTTATACCTCCATCCCCCATGATGTAGGCCTACAAGCGTAATGCTCAGATTATTATTATCTGTCTCAACAAACAGAACTGCATTTCAAACAAGCCCAATTTATCTTCAATAGATTTACCCTTGAACACAATTACTTCACCTTTCTAGATAAATTCTATCTTCAAGTTCAGGGCACAGTTATGGGGGCCAACTATGCCCCAAGCTATGCCAACCTGACCATGGGTTTTTGGGAAGAGTTTCACATCCATTAATTATATTTCACTACAATCATGCTTGTACAACTTAACCCTTCTGCAAATATAAGATTAATCATACATACACATCACTGATTTTGGAATATTTGTTTATTTTTGGGTATCTCCAACTGCATATTTTACAACTAATCGGCTGTGGACGGTCCTTGTGTCTCTGCTGATTGAGTGCTGCATACTGCTCTCCTGACGCGACTCCCATGCTTGATTGCCTTTCCATTTTTCTGGAATAAGGGTGAAATATAATCAATCATCTGTGACATATGGTTTTACATTGATATACACCTAATTGAATCATCTCATGTAAGCATGAAATATATACAAACTTGACAATTTTGACATATATCTGCCCGGTATAGGCATGTAGTCTCTAATTTAATATATATGTATTGCTCTCCATTTAGGATATACAGTCCCTGTCCCCTTGAAGAAGCCCAATAGGGGGAAACATGTCGGGGTTATTCTGAATGAATTAACAGGGACTATCGTGAATGAATGACTAATCATGTTGTACAAATGAATCATGCGATGCTAACACATTATATGAATTACATTATAAAATAATCATGTTTTATAAAATGGAATTTTAATTATTTAAAAAAATCATGCTATAATAAAATAATTTTGCAATTTTTATACTTCATAGGAAAGCGTTTAGTATTTTTTGAAAGCCCCTCCCCCTAGGGTCTTGGCATACACCCTAGGTGGACTTTTTTTATTTTCAACAAGAGTTTCACATCTGGCACAAAAATCCTTTCGCTCAGCACCTAATTTACTACGGCCGTTACATAGATGACATCGTCATCATTTGGTACGGTCCCTTAGACACCATTCATGACCTTGTGACAAACTGTAACACTAACTCCACAGGATTAAGTTTCACTCATGTCCCCGATAAGCTCCATTTGATCTTCCTAGACCTCAAACTCACACACACTGAAGGAAAAATTATCACTAAAACACATTTCAAGCCTACTGCCTGTAACTCTTACCTCCATTTCAAAAGCTGAAATTCTCTAAAGGGTAAAATAAATTGTAAATTAAAAGACCAGACTCAAATCCTTAATTTGAGAAAAAAAACAAAAGACAAGTTTTTGACAAGTCTTTTATTGTAAACCACCAACCACCAATTGTAAACCACCAGCGTTGTCGATGACGACTTCACGAAATACAAAATAAAACACTCCCATCCCGTCCGCTCATGACGAACTCCTGCTGCAGTATGGCATTTTGACAGATGCCGGCAAGATATAAACAATTGGGCGGAGCTAGCGGTGCCAGCTAGCTCCGCTCAACTGTTTACAGTTGTACGGCATCTGACAGGTGAGCCATGATTAGGCAAAGTCATCATGACTTTGCCCAATCATGGCTCTTGGAGTACTGGACCCTGATTGGGCAAAGTCCTGACATGTGGGCAGGTGCAAGGCTTTAGCCAATTAGGGCTCACAAGGCACTGTACGGTGCACAGCACCTTGCGGGGAGCTCAGCAGGCGAATAGCCCGCCGAATACCCTGACAGTTTGTGAGTACACTGAACACACAAACTGCCGATGCTCGAGTTGAACTCATGCTCGACTCGAACATCGAGCCCATCCCTAGTCATGATGTGTGCATACACTGGTACATCATAGTTCCTGGACAGAAAAATTGTCTCCTCCATGGATAATTCCACGCTTGGTTGAACATCCTCTAGGAATCCTTGAGGTGGCCACTTCTCTGTTGGGTCAGCAGTGTCCAACCTAAAAGCAGCATGCAATGCCTGGGATACACCACAAAGACAAGATGGACTGGTACTTACTGCCCTCTAACCTTTGACTCTAAGTCAAGAAAAAAGCAGAGAAGCAACCTATTCCATACTTTCTGCAGCTGTTTTAGCCATCATATGTGCAACGAACCTTCAAGCAAGATGATCATTTTCTACTAAGTGTTACTAACCACACAGTCAGTAACACCACGTACAGCTTTAGGACATCCCCCAAACCTGTAATTTAAAGGATTTATGTTGTTTATGTGTTGTCCTCGTAGCCACAACAAAAGACCCTCTCCTTGCTTTATGGCTATTTCTTTAATTAAATGTTTGCCATTGGTTTTGGGGTTCCTGAACAGGATGGATTGGAGTTAATCGGACACATGTCCGCTTACATCCGACTGCCCATGGACCTAACATGGTTCCGTTTTTTCCTCCATCACAAGAAAGAGAACACAATCTGAGCAGACACAGATGTCACAAGAGTGACATCCATTCCGTACTGTTCAGATCCTGATCCCCTGCTGAACGGAATGGACGGCGTCCATGTGAAAGGGGCCTTGGAAATAAAGGTATCCCATTCTCCAGTACCACACCTGCAGACTTCTTATCAGGTCTTGTTTTCAGAATGCTTCACTGTAGCTGGGGACAGATGGGTTATACAGATTTAGATGCTGCAGTATGAACAAGTGCAGCCACTTTCTTAGTAGCCATATTTCACAAATACATAAAATGGCTGAAGGGCCCAGAGAAAGAAGACAAAGAACATAGATGGAGGGGCCTCATGACAGTGTATAAAGGGTGCCTGGCAGTGGAGTATTTAAAAAAGAACTATGGGGTAACCTTTTTATCCCATAGTCCTCTTTAGGGTCACGGGAGGACGTCAACAAAGCTGAGTATATAGCAAGCTACGGAGAGCGCTGCAGCTGGGACAGATCCGACAATATTGTCGAGATCCACCCAGCTGGCTGATTGGCAGCGGGCTCTGCCTATCTAGAGGCAGAGCCAGCTATGCCCGTCTCTTGCCCCACCCATTCCTCTGGTCAACGCCGGAGGATCTGAGAGGGGAGGGGGGAAATCCCTGCTGACAGTCACCGCTTTCTGCAGGGAGATGATCGGGAAGTGACCGAGCGATAGTATGCGTTCACTCACTTCCTGATCAATAGAGCCGACGTGTGACAGTTTCCATATCACACGTCAGCTCTAACTATGAAGATGAGTGTAAATCACTCACCTCATAGTTCTCCTTGAAAGGGACTAAGAACAAGATGTTAGATCCTTTTACCTGATTGACGAGGGTAGTCGCAGCTATGGGAGGTCGTTTGAGCGTAGCTGCAGGAAGGAGCATGGCAGAGTCACTATCAGGCTGACTAGCATCTGACGAAATTCCTGCCCTCTTGTCCAGAGGCGGCTCTCTAATTAGGCGAGTTAGGTGGTCCCCTAAGGCCTCGCGCTCACCTGGACCTCGCGGCCGCCTAGCTCGCCCCTACAGCTTCAGCTAAGCTGCCTCTGGTCAGTCTGCCCCTGGGCCGGGAGGGAGCAGCCATTTCCTCACGGGGAGAATGAGCGCTGGCAATTCCCCGCAGCCTCCGCACCGCAACCCCCCGCACCGCAACCCCCCTCCCCCTTCCTGGATCTGTCACTGAAGAGAGAGGGAGAAGCTGCGCGCGGGACTTCTCCCTCTAGTACTGGCGGAACTACTTCCGCCACTTCCCTTCATCCTTTCCTGCAGAGGAGAGAGCCCGCCCGGTGTGTCGTGACGATGCAGAGGCTTCCGCTCCTGCAGCAGCCAGCGGTGACATCGAAGGAGGCAGATAGCGGCGGTGGGACACCGGGAGTTGACCCCTCGATCAGGAGCAGTGCCTGCTTGGAGTTCAGGTCAGTGAAGCAACCTTCTTTTATTTTTTTCTGAAGTTCTTTTTTTGTTTTTGCACTTTGTACATTATATAAAAAATACAGGGTAGCAAACAAAAAAGAAGAAATTCAGTGTCTAAGGGCTTGTTCACACAAATTGCAATGCGCTCCAGAGCGGTAGCTGCCGGAACGCACCGCAATCGCTTACAAAACTTCCTCGTGCGTTCTGGGGCAGGAGGGGGCATGGTGGTGCATTGAATTCAATGGCACTGCTTCTGCGAACGCCCCCCCCGGCCGCAGTGCGATCAGACGCATGGCAAAACATTGCCTGCGTTCCGTTCCACTGCAAAAGCAAAAAATAGAGCATGCAGCATTTTTTGCATTTGCAGTTGAACAGAACGCAGGCAATGTTTTGCCATGCGTCCGATCACACTATGGGAGGTGCATGCGTTCCCGTCCAGTGCGATCTGCAAAAATGCTGCAAGCACTATTTTGTGCAGATTGCACTGGATCGGAACGCAGGCACTAACGTGTCATGCATTCGGGTGCCGCGATCACACTGCGGCCGGGGGGCGTGCTGCGGTGCCATTGACTTCAATGCACCGTCACGCCCCCTTCCAACTCAGAACGCGGGGGTAAGTTTTGTGCGTAATTGCGGTGCGTTCCAGCAGCTACCGCTCTGGAACGCACTGTAATTGGTGTGAACAAGTCCTAAGGGCCCAGTCCCACCCTAAGGAGTGCGTTCCAGTGCGTTCGGCCTCTGGAATGCACTGCAACGCAACCCGGCCGGCTCACTTTGTTTTGGGGTGTGGTGGTGCATTGAACTCAATGGCACTGTAGCCACGCCCACTGCCCACAGTGCCATCTCCGGCACCCAAACATGTGACACATTAGTGCATGCATTGCGGTCCTGTGCAATCTGCAATAATGCTGCATGCACTATTTTGTGCAGATTGCACTGGACCGGAACGGAGGAACTAAAGTGTCATGCATTCGGGTACCGCGATCGCAATGCAGCCAGGGGAGTGGCTGCGGTGCCATTGAGTTCAATGCACCACCATGCTCCCTCCCGCCCCAAAACAAAGTGAGCCGGCCACGATGGTGACGGATCATATACGTGATATAAGGCACCCAGGACACGGTGACACGGCCGCTTCTAAACAGACATCTGGGTACAATGTACAGTGTTTATAGAAAGTATTTTCCCCCCTCCGGCAATTTGATCATTTTTTTTGTGGTATTTTCATCATGCAATTTTCTATTTTAAAAGCACCCCTTTTTATAAAATAGAAAAATGCATGCTGGAAAAAAAACAAAAACGATCATTCTTTTTTTCAAATACTGTTGTCTTTGTTCACACCTGCTGCTAAAAAATTTCTATGGGGTCTATTCACAAAGTTGTCGTAGGCAGCCGAGTGAATAACCGACCTGAAGTGAAGTGAGCCGAACGATGTTCAGCTATTCACTTCAGGCTTGTACGGCTGATTTCAGCCGTACACCAAATAAAATCAGCCGTACATCAGCTTGCTTCGGGTCGACCAAACATGCTCAGCATGTTCAGCCGACCCGAAGTGCAGAACGAGTTTGACTCAGCCGATCCAACATCTGGATCGGCTGAGCCGAACCTCCGGCAAGCTACTCGCTGCTGTTCGGCCGATTCTCATAGATGCCGAACAGCAGTGAGTGAATAGCTGAATGCTGCCGAGCAGCATTCGACTCGGCTATTCTGCTCGGTACCTCTGTGGTACCGAGCAGAATAGAAAAACAGTTAAAAAAAGTTTTAAAAAAAATAGAAAATGATTGGGCGGAGCTAGCAGTGACAGAGCGCTCCACCCAACTGTTTTTTATTGGCTGGGACCAGCTATCATTACAATGAGAGCTTGTCGGAGCCGGCGGTGTGGTTCTCATGGTACTGACAGATTAGCGTCCTCTGGTTACCAAGTAACCAGGGGATGTTGACCTGTTAGTACCATGAGAGCTCAGCAGAGTCGACTTTCATATTACCTCCGGCTCTGCTAAGCTCTCATTTTAATGCAGGGGGGAGAGAGCACCCCCCTGAAATTATGACAGATAGCAGAGGAAGCATTAGCTTCTTTGCTAGCTGCAAGTTTCTTTTTTTTTACTATTCTGACAGCTGCTGCCATCAGCATAATAAAAAAAAAATCAGCATAGGAATGCATAGCTAGCTATTGGCTATTTCAGTTTTTCAATATCCAAAAGCAAGCTGCCTATTGCACCCGCCCTCTGAGGCTGTCAATCACTAGAAGGAGACCTGATGGAGAACTTCAGGTCCCCTCTGCTGATTGACAGCAGCAGAGGGCGGGTGCAATAGGCAGCTTGCTTTTGGATATTGAAAAACTGAAATAGCCAATAGCTAGCTATGCATTCCTATGCAGATTTTTTTTTCTGACTCACGGCGGGCGGCGGCTCCGATGTCAGAAAAAAAAAAACCAACAGAGCAGAAAAATGTTTACTCTGCTCGATCAAGCAGAGAAAACCTTTGCAGGAGAAAGCGTTTCTCGGCCGGGAGGCACTATCTAATAGCGGGAGACTCCTGGAGTGTCTGGAAGAGTTGGGATGTAATGACAGATCAGCGTCCCTGGTAACCAGGGGACGCTGATCTGTCTCTGCAAGTGGCCGAAGCCAGCTGTGAGATGACGGCTGGCTCCGCCCAGCTGTCAGTAGCAGGCTGTCGCCTGGCCAGCTTCGGATTTCACCTGGGCATATGCCTCGGCTCGACTGAGCCCCTCAGCCAACTTCGGGAGCCGGACGGGCTATAGTGAATAGCCCGTACAGCAGCAGGGGTCCTGGTGCCGAAAGCTAGCCGAAGGATCAGCCGAAGCTACGGCTAGATCCTTCGGCAGCTTTGTGAATAACCCGCTATGTAAAAAATCCTGCTGCCCAATACCAGTGAGTAGATCCTTCTAAATGCCAGACTGATATCACATATAAACCATGACATATTGTGTGATAGGAAAGCAGGATTTATTGTATTTACTACTGAACTGTGTGTTCCTTACATCTGACCACTGCACACTGTGCGTTCCTTACATCTGACCTCTGCACCCTGTGTGTTCCTTACATCTGGCCTCTGCACTCTGTGCATTCCTTAGATCTGACATCTGCACTCTGTGCGTTACTACTGACCTCTTTGCGTTACTTAGTACTGACCTCTGCTCTCTGTGCGTTACTTACATCTGACCTCTGCATGTTACTTCCTTAGGGTTAGGGTTTTGCGTATAGTTGTTTGTAGAATTAGATATGAGACAGAAATAAAATTCTAGCTCTAGAAGCTGTAAATTGCTGGCTTCCTGTGATTAAACGCTCGTCTTACAATATGCAATGTATACATTTCATTTTTAATTATTGTTTGCATTTTCTTTCATTATGGGTGTGAGTGGGGGGCCTCACGTTTGAGTTTCGCCTAAGGCCTCACAAAGTCTAGAGCCGCCTCTGCTCTTGTCCTGCAAATTTTGTTTATGTAATCATGCAATTTGTGTTGCCTATGCATTTTTAGGGTCTTTGAATGGGTTTGTGTAAAGTGGGTGGGGAACTGTCTAAGGTTTAATGTTCCGTGTTGAAATGTAGACCAGTCATATGGGACCTAGGACAGGTGTACGGAGGACTGGTGTACGGAGGAGTGCTGTGCTTCAGGTTTTTTGTTATTGTCCCAGAGATGGTGTGGTGTGGCTTTGGGCCTAAGGGCAGTTATTGCAATAGGATTCTTTTGTAATAAAGCACCACCACAACCATTACAATTCATTATGGCTTCATCTGAGACTGTTCAGGAAATACAAGTGGTAGGGGTTGGGTTGGGTAGTGTAATAGCAGGCTCCCTCTAAATTACCCTAGTTATAACTTCTCTGACATCTCCTTTATCATCTCCCAGTGATTTCTGGAATGTATTGACAGCAGGATATTTCTGCAGAGGCTGGACTTGCCTTATGAGCACTTTGAACACATTTACGGCACACTTTCATTGACATGATTTGAGGCATTTTCCAAGCTGTACCAAAGACTATTGGCAAGATCATAAACAAAACAAAATGGTGTATATGCCCTGTGAATTTTATGTAGGTATAAGACTGTTTGCACTTAAAGTACTCGTGCCCAAATTTTATTAACCCTTGCAGTGGGGCTACCCCTGCACTGCAAGGGTTAATTGCTCATTTTTGCCTAGGATAAAAAAAAATGAAATACAGTGTATAGGATGTGAGGAAGCCAAGGGACGTACTGTACCATCGCTGCAGCAGGGGAAAAGACAGTCTGCAGGGAGCGCTGCCGGCTCGGAGGATTGGGTGAGTATAGCTTTTTATTTTAGCTTAGGCAAAAATGGTCAGTTAACGCTTGCAGTGAAGGGGCAGCTCCACTGCAAGGGTTAATAAAATTTGTGCCTGGAGTTTTTCTTTAAATAAAGGGCACTGACTTTGCAAAGCATTTGGAGAGCTTCAATAATGTAAAGCAAATGCACATTATTTATGCCCATGTGAATGAGGCTTTAGTGTCAGTGTACACAAGCCGCAGAATAAAAACTTAAAGCCTCCATACCAGAAATGGGAGGTGCAGTTGTCACTAGGACTGTAAGGCACAAACATTAAATTGCCATGAACATTAAATAAAACCTTGTCAAAAAATGTAACCCTTTCTCATGCCATTAAAACTCTGTTTTCGTCTGTGTTGCCATTGGGAAGATGTCAATTCACTGTAATATGACACAGAAATAAAAGCTGGTCAGTCTTATTTTCTTCAGTCTAACCAGAATGAAATGAAACCTATTGTGAGAAGTTGGGCTTTATTACAATTTTAATGCAAATTTTTTTTTTTTAAATTGACTAAAACCCAGTATACGGCTTGTCCACAAGTTGTTTGTTGGGCTTAGTTGATGAACACAGTGCCAATGAATTGACAAAGCAAAAAGCATTGTTCTTTATTGTGTAGTTTACACCAACATGCTGTATTAGTGTGCACCAGCATGTACATAAAAAAGCATAGCAGCGCAACATAAATGTATCATAACACACGTTGTCAGGACATTTCAACGCACATGCGCTGGCACTCAAACTTATCAGTTTAACACTGCCTTATTCTAAAAAAAAAAATAATTTGATGTGATACGAGGAGACTGATTTGAAACAGTGCAGGACCTGTCAATGTCTTTTATGTAATTTGAATAATTTGTTGATTATAAGGTTGACCATACACTGTTAGAATTTTGGACGATTAACAGGAATCAGTGTGTGGTTTTGCCAGCTCTACAAAAAGATAACTTAAGATTACGTAAACAACCTTTGTCAAAAGGAGCGAGGCAAAAAATTTTGGCCTATCATCTACTGCAGCTGTATTCCAACAGCAGCAGATGCCAGCTGTCAAAATCGAATAGTTGCAGTGGGAGATTCATCCATGCATGCTATTTAGCATAAAGTGAGCAATATGTTGGATTTTTTGCATTTAGTCTGGAGGCTGAAAAAAAAATTTAGTCTATCACCAGCTTAAAAGGAAACTCAGCTATTAAAAAGAAAAAGAAAAAAAAGCATATTAATGACAGAGAAGCTATTTAATGTTATTAAAAATGATCTTTCCATTTAAAACTGCCATCTAAAATTGTGAAAAAACAAATATGGAGATCTTTACACAGGTGGTGTACAGAACACCACAGAAATGTTATTTCCTGCTTTTGTGATTTGGCTGACTGATTTTGACAGATGTCTGCACTATGATACGAGTCCATTTTTTGGCATCCCTTGCAATAGGAATTTAATTTTGGTAGGGTACTCCCTAAGGATTAATTACTACTAAAGAATGCCAACACCTTAAATTTCTTCTAGGGATGCACAGATACCGTTTTTTCGGTATCGAGTACCGGTATATTTTTTTCCGCACTTGCCGATACCAAATATCAATACCGGAAGTAAGTCCCAGTAAGGAAGCCAGGTAGCATGTATGGACTTGCCTCCTGGCTTCCTGATTAGCCGGGAAGCGGTGGGGGGTGCGGCATGTAAAGACTCACCACCCGGCTTCCCGATTAGCAGGAAAGTCATCTGCATGCTCCTTCGTCACCAGGTGACAAGGGAGCATGAAGCCGGCTTTCTGGCCAATCAGGAAGCCAGCAATGGTGTAATGACTTGCTGCCCAGTTTCCTGATACCAGAAGTTTGGGTATTGTGCTAGGCATCGGAGCATTTGGGCGAGTACTAGCCCAAATACTAGTATTGGTGCCAATACTAGTATCGGTATCGGTATATCCCTACTTTCCTCATTACAACACAGAATGTCCACCAACTGATATTTTAAACCTGGACCCTCCCATTCAGGGCTCAGTTTAAAAAGGACAAACGGTTCTCTATTTTTTCAGAAGAGAAATGGGTCAGAATCTGCAACAAAGTTTGTTATAATCTGCACAATGTATATTGATCAATCAGGGGGATTGTTCTTTTATCAACAATAGTGGAGTTACTCTTTAAAGCAATCAACCATAGAGCTAATATTTTTGGTCATCATATACCCTCATAATTTTGGTAAAATCCTTACATAGGTTAGTGCAGTACTTTGTATAGCAGGATGATTGCACTTTATGTTATGTTTGTTGTTGGGTACACATAACCCGAGATGTCATGACCCAAGTAAACAACCTGAGATGTGCCCTCATTGAGGAACGGGTACGCCTTAAGTGGGGGCATACCAGGAAGAAAGATTTAAAGGACAAAAGAAAAAATGAAGGAGATGGGAGGGAGTGTTTCTCTCCCGGGGCGGCCGGGAGCCGCTATCTAATAGCGGGAGACTCCCGGAGCGTCCGGGAGAGTTCGGATGTCTGTCTTCTGCAGAAAATGTGCTTTATACGCCCATAACCCCTCCTACAAATGCCCATAACCCCTCCCACCAATGCAGGCTACTAAATAAGCCTTATCACTTACAATATTGTATAGAAAGTGTCAATGTTTACATCTTCTAGTTTTGACTGTCAAGGCAAAAATACAGCAGCAACTGTTTCCATGTGAAACCTGCTTGCCTGGTTGCTCTTTTCTAGTGAGGAACAGGGAAAACTTGCTTTGTGCTGCCACAATAGTTGTATAAAATATGACAAATATAGTTTATAACATTTTCAGTGAAATGCGTTAAAGTAAAAAATTACAGAAATTTCACCAAAGCTGTCTAAATTGACCCTGTAAGGCAGGGGCGCCCACTTTTTTTCGTCTGGAGATCTACTTTTCAAATGACGAGCTCATTGAGATCTACCAACGAAAAAACACCTGCATTCAGGGGCGGGAGAGGGCGTGGCGGTGCATTGAAGTCAATGGCACCGCAGTCAGGCTCCACAGGCAGGCCCCTCGCCCACAGTGCGATCGCCTGCATTAGTGCCTGTGTTCCAGTCCAGTGCGATCTGCAAAAATGCTGCGAGCACTATTTTTGCAGATCGCACTGGACCCGAATGCAGGCACTAAGGTGCCTGCGTTCCGAGTGCGGGCGATCACAATGTGGGCGATGCCATTGACTTCAATACAGCTCCACACCCCCTCCCGCACCTGAACGCAGGGAGGCGGCCGGCTTACATTCCAGTGTGCCCTACATGTCCCGGAGTCCTGTCCTCCCGTGGTGCTCATGTGGCCGACATTGCACATGGGGTGTCCTGCACCTTTCCATCTGCAGTGTCTGACACATTCAGCCGGCAGCCACACGAGCACCACGGGAGCATAGCCGTAGCCAGCTCCTTTTGCGCCTGAGGCAAGAAAAAAACCAATGTTTTTTTACAGGAGGTGGAGGCGGCCGGGCCCCCGCAGCACCCGAGGAAGCCGGGGCCCGCACACTCGAGACCCTCACCTGGGGTGCTCTCTCTGTGCGGGCCTCCGGTGTCCCCCTGTCTCTAGTCGGCCTCCACTGCAGTGACTGACTGCACATAATGTTTTTAAAGATGGCCGCCGCGAGTAGCGTCAGCCATCTTTAAACCTGGCAAGTTGCCCACATCTCATTTAATATATTGCCGAAACGGCAATATATTAAATGAAAATAATTCCCTGGTGGTCAGTAGTAGAGTCAGTATGATCTGCATCTCTTGCTGATGCAGATCATACTGATCGCTTCCTCGTGGTGCCGTCAGTGACACAGGCAGCGATCGATTAGTAGGTCTGCATCAGCCTGAGATGCAGATCACACTGATCCTACACTCCACCATTACTCTAATCCCCATGTGTCACACTGGAGCCCAGGAATGCAGCCCTCCTTCCTGCAAAACAGGTAAGCCGGAGAGGGGAAATTTTTTTTATTAACTATTGTTATTAGTGTGTTTTTATTGTGTGTTTTTTTTAATGTGTGTGTGATTTTTTTTTTTTTATTATTAATAGTTTTATTAATAATTAAAAAAAAAATGTGTGTGTGTTTTTAATGAGTGTGTGATATGTGTGTTTCATTACGTGTATATGTGTGGTTTTTTTTAACCACTTCCCGCGGGTTCATGTAAATGTAAGTGCTCCGCTGGAAGTGGTTATACCAAGAATATGGCTGCTCCTTGTACCTTTTTAAGGCCTGTTCACACCACTTGCAGTGCGTTCCAGCCGGAACGCACTGCATTGCATTGCGGCCAGCTCACTTTTTTGCCGGGCTGGAGGCCACAATGCGATCGCCCGCATAGGATCGCAAGGCACATTGTGCCTGCAGTGCGTTCGGGTGCGGTGTGATTAAAATGCTGCAAGCACTATTTTGATCGCACCGCACCTGAATGCACTGCAGGCACAATGTACCTTGCGATGCCGTGCAGGCGATCGCATTGCAGCCGGAGGGCATGGCTACGGTGCCATTTACTTCAATTGGACCGGAGCGCACTGCTTATGGTGTGAACTAACCCTAAGCCCTGCGTCCAGTAGAGATGTGCAATTCGTTTCGGAAAAATTGGTTTTCCGGATGGAATTCGTTAGCGGTAGTCTGTACACATTTTCGTTTGTGGACGAATTTTCATTGCAGCAAAGTGACAAAAAAAATGTTTTTTATGTCACTTTGCTGCAATGAAACGAACGATACGAACATGAAACGGAAATGAACATTCGTACCGACTACCACTAACGAATTTCTTCCAAACCAGCGTGGCGGGGGGTGGATGAGGTGGATGTTGCGACCGGGCGGTGCGGGCCCGGCCTAACGCCGTGTAAGGGGCCCCGAAATTTCTGAAGGCTGCCCTGTACATACTACTGACATGTACCGATCCTCTGCCGCTCGGCCACGCACAAATGGGCTCAGCTTCTCCTCTGCATCCCCCCTGATCTCCCGGGCAGAGGCAGCGGGGGATCCGACGAGAAGTGAATCTCTCTCCCCTCACCGCTCTGCATTAGTTCTGTGACAGCGGCTCCGTCCTCCGCCCTCCCCCGCCGCCGGTTCCTTCACTTCTTCTCGGATCCCCGCTGGGGAGAGCAGCGGGAATCCAGAGAAGCGGCGGGAGGAGGGGACATGGCGATCTACCAGTGATCGCTACGCGATCGACTGGTAGATCGCGATTGACTTTGTGGGCACCCCTGCTGTAAGGGACCTTAGATTAAAAGCTTCTCATGGACATAGACTGATGTGAATGTGCAGTATTATGTAAAGCGCTATGTGATTTGTCAGCTCTATATAAATACCTGTAATAAATAAGTGATAGATTTCTGATATATGTAGAATAATACATTGAATTTGTATGCATTCCATGTCTAAAAATGTTTAATTTATATTAAATGCTTTTAGGACCATTTTAACTATTCAGTCAAGAAATTGTTTAAATAGTGCACATACCTTAGACCCTTTTTGATACTAATATAAGATTTATTGTCGATTTTATGTATTTTCCAAGTGTACTGATAATTGATCAGTTGTACTAATACTGAAGTCACTACATGCCAACAAACCACCAATTACTGTTGAACAGGGTTTTTTTTTTAAGATCATCAAGTTCAAATTGTCATCAGGCTGAGGAAGAGGGCATCCCCAAATCGTGTCCCTAGCAGCAGAAGAGACATGCGGACTGAGAACACCAAACTTCTACCCTGCTGTGCTCAAGCAGGGTGCTACACGTGGATCTGAGCAGTAGCCACGTTGCACCTCTGAAATGCTGCAAGTACATGACATCCTTTGTGAGTGTGATGCTTTAATCAGCATGGCAAAGTTGTGGGAATCTTCTTAGTTTATGGACTATTCCCTTTTATTGAATATATTCCTGGACTTGCTGATCTGTTGTTGACTGTTTAATACATTGTTTCATATACTGTTGGCCTTCTTAGTGTTCAGTAAACGTTGTTGCAGTTTTTTACAATCCTTCTCTGTGATTAGCACAGATCATACCCTGGTGACTATTCTTTTTGTTGTTATTGTTCGTATTTATACATTTTTTAACTCTGGCTTTACCTTCAGCCTTGCATAGTTGTAGATTACAGGCTCTTCTTCTGTACTGGAGTTGCTTACTGTGATCTCACTGCACACTCTGAGCTTCTCATAGTGTGCATTAGAAGCTGCAACAGCTGACCGCATTACGTGAATGGAGGACATCCAGCATCATTGCCCTTTTCCTCCCAGGTTTATGGTTCTTGCTGCTCCTCCCAGCTCCTTTCCTTTCAATTATTTTAGGGAGTGAGGGCACAGGCAGACATTGCTATCTAAGCACATTGCTATAAAAGTACAAGTAAGCGCACTTTTCAAATGGCAACATTTTTATTTAATCTCATCTCTCTTCTCTGCTCTTCCACAGGTAATGCTGCTCTCCATATCAAGTTAACCTGTTCCCTGCTGTATATAAATGAAGCTGTCATTTTGCTGATTATTTGCTTTGTAATACTATCATCATCCTGGAACTTGTTTACATTATCAAAAAATTGTTAGCTACTTTTGCCTTGCATGATCAATTCAATGGGACCACCTTCTTATCTTTATAGCTCTAACCTTTCCTGCAGTCTTGTGAAGGAAACTTGCTTGCATCTCATGTGTCTCTTATCAACTCCCAATAGAATAATTGGCAATCAAACCCCCACCCCATTTCAGTATTTGTTTAGAATCCCTTATGGGGGAAGGCACAGGCAGACATTGTTATCGAAGTACATTGCTATAAGAGCACAACTTCAGTGCACTTTTTAAAAGGCACCAAAATGAAAGCATCAGCAACTGCTCCTCATAACGACTGCAAGTAAATCTCTTTCCTAAGGTCACCACACACCTTACGATAATCGTGGGAAATCCCGCGATCGTACGATTATCGTAAGGTGTGTGGAAGCTGTGCGACCTCTACTACTGTAAGGTCGCACAACTTTAAACTTATGAACGTGTTTCAAAACCCGCCGAACATCGTACGTGTGTAGCATGTTCGTGAGATAAAAGCCGGACGGGCCGGTGTGTGCAAGCGCACCCTGCCCGTTCGGCATTGCGGTCATCGGAAGCCCGCCCCACAGGGGGCGTGGCTTGAGATCATCGCAAGTACGATCTGCCTATGCAAGATAGGCAGATCATACGTTTTTTTAAGTACCTTACAACCATCGCAAGAGAAAAGTCTTGTTTATAAATCGTGGGTTACCTCCCTGTGGGCTCCTAATTGACACCTCTCCCCCTGGATTAATACATTAGTAATAAAAAAGAAAAGGATAGGGTTTCCGGAGGGGTGCAATTGAATAGCCAAGAGAGATGTGCTAAACTATAGAATACATTTTTATTTTGTATAATATAAAAAAACGATGCATTTCATATATTTAACAGAGCATTTCATGTATCTAACAAAAACTCTGCATGGAATTTGCTTGTATAGGCATTAATTTAGTACATACATATTGATGTGATCCAAGTTGTTCAATGTAAAAAGCATGACATTAATCACAAGTTTGACAGATTTGTAATTGTTCCTTTGAGGGCTTAACTTAATAGGTCCCGACACGTTTCGCCAGTGGCTTCATCAGGGGACCCAAAACAAATGGATCTATCAGTAAAGAAAATTCATGCAGGGCTAGTCTGTGAGGCAAGGGAGGCACTTGGAGGGTCGAGAGAGCGGAAGTCGAATGAATCCAAAAACCACCTCCACAATCTCCTTTATGTCACAATCGGGATCCCAGGGTCATATAGGGAGAGATGGCATCCAATCATCCAGCCAGCCTCACTGGGAGGCTACCATAAGTGATATATGTTGGGGAAAAGATCCGACTAGGTATTCATGTAGCTCTATTTTGGTTTCACTGATGGCGTGTGGCTGGCTGCATGCCTCCGTAGTGATCCCTGCTGATTATGGACCTGTGTGCCCAGCCCTACAGCCTGCTGTTCTGCTTCTATCCCCCTCCTCCCTTTAACATGCTTTCTTCCTCTTCTCACAGTAGTATCCTCTAACTTTAAACTTGTATTCCTTCACCCCTCTTCTCCCCCCTCCCCCCCGCATATACATATAACCTCACTCCTGCCCTCTCACTGTTACTGCGCACATCAACTTCTGTTTATCCTGAACTCACATGCTGACAAAGCCTTTAGGGCTTTAGAGAATGTGCACTCCTGTAAATCTAACTCTCGTCTCACTTCTCTCACCATCTTGCTTCTCCTCTCTGGGGACATTTCCCACGTTTCCTTTCTAGGGGCTCCCAACAATCTAGATTTATTCACCAAACCCAACACCCTTCTTTCTCTGGCAGCAGCCGCAATCCAAGCAAACTTTTATCACTATACCTCTGTTCCCAAAATCCCCCCCTTTTCATGTGCCCTGTGGAATGCTCGCTCAGTCTGTCACAAGCTCACCTCCATTCATGACTTCTTTATCTCCAACTCCTTTAACCTACTTGCTGTTATTCAAAACCTGGCTCCAGGATTTTGACTCTGCCTAGCCGGCCACCCCTTTCAAATAGTGGCCTCCACTGGACTTACTCACCCAGCCCCAGTGGACGCGAGGGAGGTGGAGTTGGCTTCCTTCTATCAACAATTGCTCACTCATTCTTTATGAATGCACTTGCCCCTCTCACCAATCACAGAATCAGGCCCTGTCCACTACAGGCTCGGTAGACAGATGACACTAGAAGACTCAGAAGACATATTCATGCTCTTGAGCAACTATGGTGTAAATCCAAATACCTGTGAGATTTCACCCAATATAAATCTGCACTCCAAATATGCAGTACCTGCCTCCCTACAACCAAACAGACTTATTTCATCACACTCATTGATACTCTCGTATCTAGTCCTTGTCCGCTCTTTTCTACCTTCAACTCCCTACTTCGTCCCCCGCCGTCTCCTCCAACCAACTCACTGACTGCCCAGGAGATTGCCGATAACTTCAAAGATAAGATTGACGCAATTTGCCATGAAGTTTCCTCTGTCCAGACATTTCCCACTCCAAACACACCTTGTCTAACTTCATATTCACTACTCTCTTCATTTGACCCAGTTACCATAGTCAAAGCTGCTACTCCAACACATCCCTAACCACCTGCTACCTGAACCCCTTACCCTCTCAACTACTCAGGTAAACCTCTAGCTCTATTCTATACTTTCTTACTCTATTCTTCAATCTCTCTCTTTCTAATGGTGTTGTTCCTACCCCTCTAAAACTATAATTGGTGACCACCACATTAAAAAAAACATATTAAAAAACCCTCACTGGGGCACACCAGTCTGAACAATTTGAGACCCAACTTATTGCTCCCATTTACCTCCAAACTTCTTGAAAGCCTGGTCTACAACCGCCTGAGCCACCACCTTACCAACCTCCTTGACCGGTTTCAGTCTGGCTTTCGTCCACAACGCTCTGCAGAAACTGCCCTTCTCAAACTCCAATCCCTTGGCCTCCAATGCTTTGCTCTCTCATGGTTCACCTCCTATCTATCTCAACACACCTTCACTGTCACCTACAGCTCTACCTCCTCCTCTTTCCGTGGGGGTCCCCAAGGGTCTGTCCTTGGGCCCCTTCTATTTTCCATCTACACCTCTTCCCTGGGTCAACTGATTTCCTCTCATGGCTTCCAATACCATCTTTATGCTGATGACACCCAAATCTATCTCTCCACTCCTCAGCTCACCTCCTCTGTCTCTTCACGTATCCCTAATCTGCTCACTGACATACCAGCATGGATATCAGTGAGCACTCCACTACTTCAAACTGAATCTGTCCAAAACTGAGCTTATAATATTTCCTCCTCTTTGTGTTCCCTCCCCCGACTTATCTATCACAATCAACAGCACTAGGATTAACCCCTCCTGTAAAGCCAGGGTGCTCAGTGTAATTCTTGATTCTGAGCTCTCCTTTTGTAATAGACGTACCGGGTTACGGTCCACTGTCGGGCTCCAACGCCGCCCTGCGCAGGCGCGCCGTGGTAACCCCTCACCTCCTAGCAGGGACTCAGTAGTGCGCAGGCACGCCCTGGGACTCCCCCCACCTCATTTGAGCAGTCGGCTTAAAGCCGCTGCTCACTGATTGATCGGCCTCCTACTGTTGATTGTAGCAGGACACTGATCAATCAGTGTCTGCCTTGCTGCCCTCCAGGATCATCAGCCACAAGCAGGTCGTCGGATCCAAGAGTCTCAGGGCTCTACCATTGACCACCAAACAAACCGCAAGTAGAGGCTTATGCCTCCTGGCTACCAGGACACTACTATAGTGCTGTTGTGCTGACAGCCATTAACTCTGCTCACAGCCATTAACTCTGTGTGATACTGCTGTTGTGCTGAACTTCATATACCTGCTAGCTAAACTCCTTGCTGGTGCTCACAGCCATTAACCCTGTGTGATATTGCTGTTGTGCTGAACTTCATACACCTGCTAGCTAAACTCCTTGCTGTTGCTCACAGCCATTAACTCTGTATGATACTGCTGTTGTGCTGAACTTCATACACCTGCTAGCTAAACTCCTTGCTGGAGCTCACAGCCATTAACCCTGTGTGATATTGCTGTTGTGCTGAACTTCATACCCTGCTCTCTAACTACCATAGGAGTGGCACTTCCATTGTTGCCAAGGGGAGTATGATGTTAAGCAGCTCTCGATCCGCCTAACCAAATATAGGGCAACAGAGTTCAGCTGCACAACTGATCCCCATCCATAAAACTCCGCAGTTGAAATCCATTCCCGTAGATAAGAGAAGCAAGGCTTTACACCTTTCAGCCCCACATCCAATCACTATCTAAATCTTGCTGACTCAACCTCTGTAACATTTCTAAACTTCACCCCTTTTTAAGAAACAAAACCACAAAGTTTATAATTCACTCCCTTGTAATCTCTCACCTTGACTACTGTAACTCCCTCCTTGTTGGCCTACCATTAAGCAGGCTATGTCTCCTTCAGTCTATCATGGATGCCATATACCAATACATAACTCATCCACCCTACCAACCTTTCAGTATCTGCTGCCCCTCTCTGCCATTCTCTCCACTGGCTCCCAATTGCCTAATGAATAAAATTAAAAATACTAGCAACAACGTACAAAGCCATCCACCACTCTGCCCCCGACTACATCTCCAACCTCAGCTCATAATATCACCCAAACCATCCTCTCCACTCCTCAAGATCTCCAGCTCTCTTGTCACCTCCTCCCATGCTCGCCTCCTGGACTTCTCCAGAGTGTCTCCCATCCTTCGGAACTCCCTAACCCAATCTGTCCGCTTATCTACTACGCTGTCCACCTTTAGGCGATCCTTGAAAACGTATCTCTTCAGGAAAGCCTATCTCACCTCAAAATAAATGTATTTTTACGTCCACTAACTCAATCTAAACAATTTTAACCTTTTTGTATCTATTTAGACTCCGATTGTTGTATTAGCGATGTATCCCTTGCTGAGACCTCTATGCCTGGCCTGTATAAGCATATATAATCACTGCGGACAATCCTTATCAGATAGCTGAACTCACCAAATACCTTTTCTTCCACGATTGCTATATTGCTTGCAGCAGGTTAGTTACAGCAGACAACAGGATGCATCAGATGAATAAACTGACGCAGGGGTGTGGAATTTCTATCGCCCGACGTCCGGGACAGGCAGTTTCGGGCGCCTGGCGACTAGTTTTTTTCTACATTAAGCTCAGCTGCGGGCAGGCAGCACGGCTAAATGTAGTGTGGGAGCCGTTTTGTACAAGTGATTTTAAACGGCTGTACAGCCGTCCAAAATCACTTGTAACCTGCCTGAATCACGCTCCCCCTCCCCCTCCCCCTCCCCTCTCTCTATCGCCGGCGTGTACCGCTCCCGGCTGCCTCTCCCAGCATGTGGGCTTATTTTCTGCCGTGGTCTTCAGGGTCCCCCCCTGACTACAGCAAATTAGGTTAGAGAGCACGGAGCAGAACAGAGTGACACAGGAATGCAACCTTCCTGTCACAGGAGAACGAGTACAGTGCTGTGCTAGAACTCCTGTGTTGGAGGTGACAGGGTCAATAAAGAGAACCTGTCACCTCCAAAAGCTATCACACAGGGGCTTGTTACTCCTTGTGTGATACCAATAAAGTCAAGTATAAAAAAAGTAAAATATATAACAATTACAAATGTAAATACATAAAAATTGAAAAAATAAAAGGCGATAAAGTAGAAAATAATAAAAATAAATGATAATTAAAAATAAAAAGTACAAAGTAAAATAAAATCTAAAAACGTAAAACCAACCCCTATCTGCATGCAAATAAATACATGCATGGGGCATTGTGTGAGCGGAGTGGGCGATCTGTTACCGCACGGCAATCGTGCACAAAACCATGTGGATGAACGGGTGGTCACAGAATCGCACACCACCGCCGATCACGCTGGCAGTGCCATTATTGTCTAATGGCACCCCAGTCGCGCCAGGCAGATTTAGCAGTTTTCCGCCACAATACTGCCCGTGCAATCGCACATAATCAGCGATTACCACGCGGGTGTAACCCCATTGAAATCAATGGGGCCGCGTGGCAACCGCACATGGTCGCCCAAGTCTGCACCCGCCTCAAAGGGTAAATTCAATTTCTCAAGTAATTTGGGAAAATTGAATTACCTGCACAAATCTGGCCCCCTCTCCTTCCCTACTATACTTGCCTTTCAGCGAACAGTCCTTCCCATCCGCCAGTATGGGTGTACTATCTGCTATCTGTACCTGTGCCATGTATTCTGAATTTCGCTCGCAAAATGCAAGCACTCGTTGGTCAGCGCTGTCACCTAAAGGCACTGACCAATGAGAAGCTCTTCTTGGCACTGCTAAATACGGTTTTGGTTAAATGTTTTTCTTTTTTTTGTATCAGGACAAGTAGATTTCCATGAGGGACAAGTAGATCGGGCCCCCGCTTTAGTCCTTGGACAAGTAGCTTTTTTTTAAATTTCCACACCCGAGACCGTATTTGAACGTCAGAGCGTCAGAGATAGTAATGTTTCCAAGCATGCAATGCAGATTAACATGTGGTCATGTTACTGTCAGCCATGACACTAAACAACTGGTCTCATAAAGAAAGGGGAAATACATCTAAAGGTGCCCATACACCTTACAATTATCTGCAGATTTTCTGTGGTCAGATGGAAAAAGTGCAACAGATTGGCCCAGGTGGAGATTACTCCATCCGCACAGTTAAGTGTAGATGAAGGAATCTTTTGCACCTTTTCCATCTGAGCACAGAAAATCTCCAGATAATTGTAAGATGTGTGGCCAGCTATAGATAGGAGGGAACACAGAAAAACCAGAATGACCAGCAGATAACAGGATACTTTAAATGAATGAACAGACGGTATTTGAAGGTCAGAGATGGTAATGTTTCCAAGCATTCTATGCAGATTAATAGGTGGGCATGCTACTGACAGACATTTTGAAGCCATAAAAACGACTACTCATGAAGAAAGGAAATACATAATAGATGGGAAGGAACACAGAAAAACATGTTGCAAAAACCCAAGATGTCAGCATAATAACCATCTATGCAATCAGCTATAACAGGGGTCAAAATTTCAAGTCCTGAGCTACTAGCCAGGCTTTAAGAGTTACTCGACACCAGTTGGCCACCTAACCCCTACCCTGCCCTTAACTCCACCCCTAAACACACCCTCTTAAATAATCTTATAAATCACACTGTTAGATGTTTTATGCAAAATAAAGTTACAAAAATATTAACAACTTTAACAATATTAAAGGGCCGAAAGGAAGGGAGACAGACCAGCAGAAGCAGCTTCTCCTACGAGTCAGGTACGCAATCTGCGACCGCAAGCCTGACAGGAATTTCCACTCGCCTGCACTGCATTTCCACTCGCCAAATGCGAGCAGGCGAGTGGAAATTTCGAGCCCTGAGCTATAATACATGGCTTAAGGAACATTAACTGTGATTCTCATTTCACATTAATATGAATATTAACCATGACTATGAATTGTGTGATACTTTTACAACTGTGTAAAAGCACAGTATCACTTGCCCCTCCTACTAGATTGTAAGCACTCACGAGCAGGGCCCTCCTAACCCTATTATACTGAATTTGTAACTTTACTGTCTCCCCCATTTTGTAAAGCGTTGCTTAAACTGTTGGCGCTGCTGAGGAATGCCCACTCCTCCAGACTGATATATCTACCCATCAAAGCAGGGGTGGACAGATTAATATGGTATTTAGGTGCCAGTTTGTCCACTCCAGGAGCGAGAAGGATTTAAAAAAAAAATCACCTGGCTCCTGGGATTTTTCCAGCCCTGCATCAAGGTATTTTGATATTTGCATAATTCCTCCCAAGAGCCAGCCCAATGCTTGCATCAGTTCTGGGGGCTCTTGAGATGAATACTGAAGCAGGGTACTCATTCTTTGTTGCACAACCCCCCCCCCCCCCCCCCCCCCCAGAGATCTGCCTGCCTTCTTGGGAGTACGA